>NC_084746.1:27451551-27534051 GCF_033978785.1 Entelurus aequoreus
TCATACGCAAGTACGGTGTTAGCTTTCACTGTTATGCTGATGACACTCAACTCTACATACCCCTAAAGCTGACCAACACGCCGGATTGTAGTCAGCTGGAGGCGTGTCTTAATGAAATTAAACAATGGATGTCCGCTAACTTTTTGCAACTCAACGCTAAGAAAACGGAAATGCTGATTATCGGTCCTGCTCAACACCGACATCTATTTAATAATACCACCTTAACATTTGACAACCAAACAATTAAACAAGGCGACTCGGTAAAGAATCTGGGTATTATCTTCGACCCAACTCTCTCGTTTGAGTCACACATTAAGAGTGTTACCAAAACGGCCTTCTTTCATCTCCGTAATATCGCTAAAATTCGTTCCATTTTGTCCACAAGCGATGCTGAGATCATTATCCATGCGTTCGTTACATCTCGTCTCGATTACTGTAACGTTTTATTTTCGGGCCTCCCTATGTCTAGCATTAAAAGATTACAGATGGTACAAAATGCGGCTGCTAGACTTTTGACGAAAACAAGAAAGTTTGATCATATTACGCCTATACTGGCTCACTTGCACTGGCTTCCTGTGCACCTAAGATGCGACTTTAAGGTTTTACTACTTACGTATAAAATACTACACGGTCAAGCTCCTGCCTATCTTGACGATTGTATTGTACCATATGTCCCGGCAAGAAATCTGCGTTCAAAGAACTCCGGCTTATTAGTGATTCCCAGAGCCCAAAAAAAGTCTGCGGGCTATAGAGCGTTTTCTATTCGGGCTCCAATACTATGGAATGCCCTCCCGGTAAAAGTTAGAGATGCTACCTCAGTAGAAGCATTTAAGTCTCATCTTAAAACTCATTTGTATACTCTAGCCTTTAAATAGACTCCCTTTTTAGACCAGTTGATCTGCCGTTTCTTTTCTTTTCTTTTCTACTCTGCTCCCAACCCGGGGTGGACCGCTAGCCTGTCCATCAGATGGGGACATCTCTACGCTGCTGACCCGTCTCCACTCGGGATGGTTCCTGCTGGCCCCACTATGGACTGGACTTTCGCTGATGTGTTGGACTTTCACAATATTATGTCAGACCCATTCGGCATCCATTGCTTTCGGTCTCCCCTAGAGGGGGGGAGCCCACATATGCGGTCCTCTCCAAGGTTTCTCATAGTCATTCACATTGACGTCCCACTGGGGTGAGTTTTCCTTGCCCGTATGTGGGCTCTGTACCGAGGATGTCGTTGTGGCTTGTACAGCCCTTTGAGACACTTGTGATTTAGGGCTATATAAATAAACATTGATTGATTGATTGATTGATTGATTGATTATGGGCCTGCTTGGGGTGTAGTGCATACATTATGGGCCTGCTTGTGGAGCAATGCATGCATCGTGGGCCTGATTGCTGAGCAATGCATGCGTTATGTGCTTGCTTATAGAGCAGTGCATGCATTATGGGCCGGCTTGTAGAGCAGTGAATGCGTTATGGGTCTGCTTATAGAGCAGTGCATGCGTTTTGTGCCTGATTGTTGAGCTTGAAAGCAGCAGTTTTGATTGCATTATAGGCCTGCTTGTGGAGCAATGCATGCATTGTGGGCCTGCTTTTGGAGCAATACACTTGATTGTGTTGCACTTTAGCAGCCATCTATTGTAGCAAGAGGTGTTTGAATATTTTTTAAACAGGGTTTGTATTGGTGGAAATTCCTGGAAGGTGAATATGTTACAGATCTCTAAATGCAATGTTTGCTGTAAAAGCCAACTTTAAAAATAATGTATACATTCATTTTTGTTTAAAAAAGTGCTGTATAATTGTGTTTTTAAATGTATTTTTTTATATATGTTTTTGTTATTTTTTTAATTTTAATTTTAATTTTTTTAATTTAACCTTTATGTAACCAGGGAAAAATTCCCATTGAGATTAAAAAAATATTTTTCAAGGGAGTCTTGGCCAAGAGGCAGCAAAGTTACGCATAACATTACATTCACATTGCACATTAAAATGACAGGATGGACATCAAGTAAAACAGTTACAGATAACTGAGGCTCCTTTAAATGCTCTCAGTTTAGATTTAAAAGCATTTAAGGATAAAAATTCAGTCAGCTTCCAGTCTCCAGCATTACACACTACTACATTTGGCCCCGCAAACTTTATCCAGTCAAATACAGTTTGTTATAACTGGTAATGAAGTTAATTGTATTCTGAATAGATGTTTAAGGAAAGGATCATTGGAAGTTCCTGGAAAGAAAACGTTCCAATCCTGCATTATTGTTGCCAAACACTGTGAAGCTAACTCCCACTATTATCTATCCATTCGTCCAATTACTAACAGTATTTCTTGGTGCTGGCTGACACGCATTTGAATCAACATTGATTCTGCATCCACCATCTCAAGAGATGAAGGCTTTGCCTGAAGCGGTTTATTTTTTTTTCTGTCATTAGAATCCACCAGAATGTAATAACTTGAATAATATCATGTTTACAAATTATATGGCCAGAGGTGAGAACGTTTCTGGCCCTGGAACTGAGCCCAGAGGAACTCCTCAGTGGGAAAAACAGCAGGCACCGCTTGCGGCTTTTTTACAGAAATTGGACAGGGACAACTTTTGATGTCTTTCACACGGAAAACCTGAAAAATTGGTGCATCGCAGCCATAACAGTAGATACTGGATATATATATATATATATATATATATATATATATATATATATATATATATATATATATATATATATATATATATATATATATATATATATATATATATATATATATATATATATATATATATATATATATATATATATACATACATATATATATATATATATATATATATATATATATATATATATACATATATATATATATATACATATATATATATATATATATATATATATATATATATATGTATATATATATATACACTACCGTTCAAAAGTTTGGGGTCACATTGAAATGTCCTTATTTTTGAAGGAAAAGCACTGTACTTTTCAATGAAGATAACTTTAAACTAGTCTTAACTTTAAAGAAAAACACTCTATACATTGCTAATGTGGTAAATGACTATTCTAGCTGCAAATGTCTGGTTTTTGGTGCAATATCTACATAGGTGTATAGAGGCCCATTTCCAGCAACTATCACTCCAGTGTTCTAATGGTACAATGTGTTTGCTCATTGGCTCAGAAGGCTAATTGATGATTAGAAAACCCTTGTGCAATCATGTTCACACATCTGAAAACAGTTTAGCTCGTTACAGAAGCTACAAAACTGACCTTCCTTTGAGCAGATTGAGTTTCTGGAGCATCACATTTGTGGGGTCAATTAAACGCTCAAAATGGCCAGAAAAAGAGAACTTTCATCTGAAACTCGACAGTCTATTCTTGTTCTTAGAAATGAAGGCTATTCCACAAAATTGTTTGGGTGACCCCAAACTTTTGAACGGTAGTATATATATATATATATATATATATATATATATATATATATATATATATATATATATATATATATATATATATATATATATATATATATATATATATATATATATATATATAATTTCCCGCATTCAAAAGTCAAAATATTATTTTGATTGATTGATTGAAACTTTTATTAGTAAATTGCACATTTCAGTGCATATTCCGTACAATTGACCACTAAATGGTAACACCCGAATAAGTTTTTCAACTTGTTTAAGTCGGGGTCCACGTAATCAATTCATGGTACAAATATATACTATCATCATAATACAGTCATCACACAAGATAATCATCAGAATATATACATTGAAGTATTTAAATTATTTGCAATCCGGGGGGTGGAAGAGGCGGGTTTGGTTGATAACAGCACTTTAGTCATCAACAATTGCATCACCAGAGAAATGGGCATTGAAACAGTGCAGGTCTGACTTGGTAGGATATGTACAGCGAGCAGAGAACATAGTGAGTTCAGATAGCATAAGAACAAGTATATACATTAGAAATACATTTGATTATTTACATTTGGTTATTTACAATCCGGGGATGTGGGATGTGGAAGGGGGAGGGTGTTAGTCAAGGGTTGAAGTTGCCTGGAGGTGTTGTTTTTGTGCTGTTTTGAAGGAGGATAGAGATGCCCTTTCTTTTATACCTGTTGGGAGTGCATTCCATATTGATGTGGCATAGAAGGAGAATGAGTTTAGACCTTTGTTAGATCGGAATCTGGGTTTAACGTGATTTGTGGCACTCCCCCTGGTGTTGTGGTTATGGCGGCCATTTACGTTAAGGAAGTAGTTTGACATGTACTTCGGTATCAGGGAGGTGTAGCGGATTTTATAGACTAGGCTCAGTGCAAGTTGTTTTACTCTGTCCTCCACCCTGAGCCAGCCCACTTTGGAGAAGTGGGTTGGAGTGAGGTGTAATCTGGGGTGGAGGTCTAAAAGTAATCTGACTAGCTTGTTCTGGGATGTTTGGAGTCTAGATTTGAGGGTTTTGGAGGTGCTAGGGTACCAGGAGGTGCATGCGTAATCGAAAAAGGGTTGAACAACAGTTCCCGCTAGAATCTTCAAGGTGCTTTTGTTGACCAGAGAGGAGATTCTTTACAAGTGTAAAGGTTGTTGTATTTGTTGCAAGTACAATGTAGCCTTTCTATGACAAAAACGTTAATGCCGTAGTGTTATGAGAACAAATAATTTATGAGAATAGTCGTAATTTTGTGTTGTAATAATTTTATTTTAAAGAAAGTTGTATTCTTTCCTGAATGATGTAATGTTATCAGAACTAAGTCGTACATTTATAAAAATAGCTGTCATACAGTTGTATATTTTTTTATTAGATTTTGTATCGTGGTGAGTTTTTTGTTTTTTTTAAAGAAAGTCAATCTTACAAGAATGATGTTGTAATGTTACAAAATTTAAACATACTTTCCTCGACAAAAAAGTAATAATATTACAGCAATTATGTTGTATTTTTATGATAACAGAGTCGAGAATTTATCAAGATAATTGTCGTTTTAAGGTAGTACAGTTATATCTTTTAAGAAGACTTTGTATTGTAATGAGTTCCTTACAAGATCTTACAACAAACATGCAACAATACTCTCGTAATGTTATAAGAATAATGTCGTAATTTTATGAGAGTTGTGGAGACTTCACAAAAATAAATTTGTATGTTCTTCCAAAAAAAAATTGTATTGTGATGAAGTTTTATTTTTATCAAGAAATTTGTAATTTTGCAATAATAGTATCATAATCTTCCTAGAATTAAATAGTTTTTCTTCAACAAAAAAGGCGTAATATTACAAGAATAATGTTAAAAAGCTACAAGAATTAAAAATAGTCTTTCCTCTGAAATTTTTTCAAGAAATGTGTAATCTCGAAATAATAATATTATAATTTTACGAGAATTAAATAATTTTTCTTCAACAAAAAAAGTCATAATCTTACAAGAATAATGTCGAAATGCTACAATAATTTTTAAAAAAGTCTTTCCCCAACAAAAAAGTAAAAATCTTACAAACTAAATATATGATTATTATAATCATTATTATTATTATTATAATAAGAATAAATTAGTCTTTCCTTAACAAAAAAGTTATAAACTCACACGAACAAGTTCGTAATGTTCTGAGAATAAAGTCCTAATTCTATGAGAACAGTCATAATGTTACGGGAATACTTTTTTAAAAACTTTTAAAATATTTTATATTTGTATTGTATTTAAAGAAAGTCATCAAGTTACAAAAATAAAATTCAAATCATTTTATAAGAACAAAGTCGCGAGAATACTTTGATTATTGAAATAATCAGCTCATTGAGTAATTAATTAATTATTGATTTATTATTTTATTGATGAACATATTTTGCAAGAATATATTTGTACGTATATTTGTGAGTATAAAGTTGTTTTTTTCTGTAAAGTCTAAAATGAGAATAAATTGGCGTTATTTCAACCGGATGCTTTGATAATAATGTCGCAATGTTATAAAAATAAAGTGTCAAACATGCAAGAATGCATGAATAAAATTGTGATTTTACTAGAATAAGTTGTATGTTTGAGAGAAAAAAAAACATTTCGGAATGGAATGAGGATAAAGTTAATCCTCAAAACAGAAATTTTTAGAATTACGCATTTTTTGGTAAAATTCAGACTTTATCCGACTTTTTTTATTCTGTGTGGATTAGGGTTGTACAGTATACGGTATTAGTATAGTACCGCGATACTAATGAATCATATTCGGTACTATACCGCCTCTAAAAAGTACTGGTCCAAACAACAGAAGAATAAGTGATTATTACATTTTAACAAAAGTGTATATAGAACATGTTAAAAGAGAAAGTAAGCAGATATTAGCAGTAAATGAAAAAGTAGAATAATAATTCATTTTCTACCACTTGTCCCTCATACTTTTGACAAAATAATAGAATGGAAAATGACACAATATGTTGCTGTCATGATCCGTGGTCCGGATCATGTTTTTGTATTTTCTGTTAGTTTTGGACTTCTTTAGTTCCTGTTTGTGACACCTCTGAGTTTGGTTTGGTCACCATGGTTACTTATTATTTCCACCTGGCTCTGATTAGTGTTCGCCCGCTCACCTGCTTCGCGGGCACTAATCAGAGGCATTATTTAAGCTTGCCTTTGCCAGGCCCTCGTCCTGGCTTCATTGTTTGCGTCACGTTTATGCCAAGTAAATTTTGTTTGTTCCATGCCATAGCTTATGCTAAGTCTTAGCTTCCCGTGTGTTAGGCACGCTTGCCTTTTTGTTGTTTGCCTGTATTTTGGTAGTTGGGTCATTTATGTTAAATAAATCAAATCCTACCTTCATGCCTTCGTCCGGAGCCGTCAGTTTTGCATTCCAGGAGAACGAACCGCTGTAAGCCGACCCCCGCCGTGACAGAATGAAGCCAGCCGTCAGTTTTCCCGCAGCTGACCACGAGGAGATAGAGACGCGCTGGTGAAGACGGAAGCCAGCCAGAAAGGCTACGCTTCGCCGTCAGGACGCGTCGTTCCCCCAAACTCCTCCTCAGGACAGCAATACTCCACAGGCAGCCCAGTCTTCCTCCTCGCCGATGTATGGTAATCCCCTCACTCATTTCGCCAAGCAGTTCACCGATTGGGCTGTCAGTCAGCTGGAGACCCGCGCTGACGACATCACGCCGCAGCCTGCTGATGACTTCACGGACCAGGATTTATTTTTTCTGAATTCTGTTTTTTTTTGTCAGTCGCCCCCCAAGACTCAACCCCGTCCACGTCACGGACCTTTTCTTTTTGTCCGCCCACACAACCTCAGGTGGGGGATACAAAAAGACATTTTGGACAATTTAAAGGGGAGGAGTCTACCCCCCTCCTGTCCTCCCTCCATCCACCCCTAAAGACGGTTCCAGACCGCAAGGAGCGCGTCTAGTATCCGCTCCTTGGATGGGGAGGGGGGGGGGGGGCTAGGGCCGGGAGCTGTGCTAGTGGGGTGGTTCAGCTGCGCCCAGCCAGGCAGCAACCTCTGGCCCGTCCACCACCACCAGTTTTTCGGCGTGTAAAGCCAAAACCTCCAGCGAGGCCACTTCCGCCAAGGTCACGGCTAATTTCAGCCCAGGTGGGCCTGAAGACGCCATCCTCTCCGCCACCTGTCCCTGCTCCAAGGCTAGCAACCCTTCCTGCTCCAAGGCTAGTAACCCTTCCTGCTCCAAGGCTAGCAACCCTTCCTGTCCCAAAGCTAGCACCAGTTCTTGTCCCAAGGTTAGCACCAGTTCTTGTCCCAAGGCTAGCACCAGTTCCTGTCCCTGCTCCAAGGCTAGCACCAGTTCCTGTTCCTGCTCCAAGGCTAGCAACTCTTCCTGCTCCAAGGCTAGCAACCCTTCCTGCACCAAGGCTAGCAACCCTTCCTGCTCCAAGGCTAGCAACCCTTCCTGCTCCAAGTCTAGCACCAGTTGCTGCATCACGGCTAGCACCAGTTGCTGCATCACGGCTAGCACCAGTTGCTGCATCATGGCTAGCACCAGTTGCTGCGCCACGGCTAGTACCAGTAGCTGCACCACGGCTAGCACTAGTAGCCGCACCACGGCTAGCACCAGTCGCTGCACCACGGCTAGCACCAGTTGCTGCACCAGCTGCTGCTTCCACGCCTGCCTCGAGGACGCCTGCTGCCTCGACGACGCCTGCTGCTTCCACGCCTGCCTCGACGACGTCTGCTGATTCCACGCCTGCCTCACCGACGACGTGTCTGCCTCTTCGTCTCTGGACGGTTTGTGAACGCCTTTGGCGCAAACAGCAGCGACGCCCAGAACTTGGGGGCAGGACTCAAGTACTGCTGAGCTTCTGGCGTCACTCTCGCCCACCTCCCCGTCGGCCACGGATGTGCCCGTTCCCTGGTCGCCCGCCTCGCCAAGTGCAGCGTATCTTGAATGTTCACTATTTTATTTAAGGACAAAGTTGCAATAAGAAACATATGTTTAATGTACCCTAAGATTTTTTGTTAAAATAAAGCCAATAATGCCATTTTTTGTGGTGCCATTTATTTACAAAAGTATCAAAAATGTATCACAATATATTTTGGTACCGGTACCAAAATATTGGTATCGGGACAACACTAGTGTGGATAATACAGAAAGGTGACATTCTGAGAAAAGCTGCGTGAAAAAGGCTTCAGTTTGCTGACATGATGCTTTACTTACTGCATGATGAACCTAATCACATAAATATGATCAATCACGGGCCGCTTTGATCTGTGTCCTCTGCTCAGTGAGCCGGCAACACTTTGAGCTATTATTGATTATGACAACATAGTCTCATCCGTCTCATCTGGACTCGTAATAACGCGGTCAACACAAAAATCATTGCCGACCTAAACCGAGGGTCATCGTCCAATCGTCTTATCTCTCGAGCTTTGGTTTTCATTCCATGACGCAGCACAACATGAAAGAAGTCATTCTTCTTGGTGATGAAGTAACACTTGGGAGTCCAACTTTTTAACAAAAAAAGAGCGCTGATGCAAAGGACGCAACACAATTAGAGTCTTTTCAAATGCACCTCGGAATGAGATGAATTAGTCTAACAAGCTGCATTCCTTCAGGCGCTCATAGGAAAAGACAGTCCTCTTCTTTGGAGAGAAAGTGGGGGGTTGGTTGACGCCTTCTCTCCCAGCCCAGCACAATCAGGCCTCTGATGACACCCTTAATTTTATTTGTTCCACTTAATGGTCGTAAAGGAATCCCACTCACTGATTCATCGTCAAGTCAGCAGGGTCTCCACAGCCTGCTTTGCATCGCCAGCCCTTTAATGATCCCCCCTCCTCCCTTTGACAGTTATATATGTGCCATTCGAGGACGTTTATGTCATGGAATGTAAAGGCATAAGAGGAAATATTGTCTGTTCAGAAATCACATTTGTGCTGGTATTGCATTATATTGCATGACATTATTTTTTTTACTGCAACAATACGTCATTTTGGAGATTGTTGTCCATTGTTGTACTCGCTCAAACTCACCATTTAACTGATTTGTGTTTTTGGTCTTTTTCAACACAGGACAGTAGTGTCTAAAAGGTGGGTGTTACGCAAATAAAATTGTATTTTCTTGAAAAAAAAATAATGTAATGTTACAAAAATAATGTCAAAATGTTACAAGAATTAAAAAAAATAGTCTTTCCTTGACAAAAAAAAGTCTATCTTACAAGAATGATGTCGTAGTGTTATGAGAACAAATTATTTCCGAGAAAAGTAGGCATTTTGTTTTGTAATAAGTTTTAAATAAATAATAAAATGATAAATGGGTTATACTTGTATAGCGCTTTTCTACCTTCAAGGTACTCAAAGCGCTTTGACAGTATTTCCACATTTACCCATTCACGCACACATTCACACACTGATGGCGGGAGCTGCCATGCAAGGCGCTAACCAGCAGCCATCAGGAGCAAGGGTGAAGTGTCTTGCCCAAGGACACAACGGACGTGACTAGGAAGGTAGAAGGTGGGAATTGAACCCCAGTAACCAGCAACACTCCAATTGCTGGCACAGCCACTCTATCAACTTCGCCACGCCGTCCCCAAGAAAGTTGTATTATTTTACCTGAATAATGTAAAGTCGTACATTTATGAAAATAGCTGTCATATTATGACAATAGAGTTGTATATTTTTTTAATAAGATTTTGTAGGCTCTGTACCGAGGATGTCGTTGTGGCTCGTGCAGCCCTTTGAGACACTTGTGATTTAGGGCTATATAAATAAACATTGGGACGGCGTGGCGAAGTTGGTAGAGTGGCTGTGCCAGCAATCGGAGTGTTGCTGGTTACTGGGGTTCAATTCCCACCTTCTACCTTCCTAGTCACGTCCGTTGTGTCCTTGGGCAAGACACTTCACCCTTTGCCTCTGATGGCTGCTGGTTAGCGCCTTGCATGGCAGCTCCCGCCATCAGTGTGTGAATGTGTGTGTGAATGGATAAATGTGGAAATACTGTCAACGCGCTTTGAGTACCTTGAAGGTAGAAAAGCGCTATACAAGTACAACCCATTTATTATTTATAACATTGATTGATTGATTGATCTATTCAGGTTTATTTTCATACAAAAGGCGCTCCGGATTATAGGGCGCATTAAAGGAGTCATATTTTTATTCTTTTTTTTGTGAATTTAAAACACTTCCTTGTGGTCTACATAACATGTAATGGTGGTTCTTTGGTCTAAATATTGCATAGATTATGTTTTACAGATCATCTTCAAGTAGCTTTCTGACAGTCGCTTCAGGATGCGCCGTTTTGTGGCCGCTCTTATTTACGTGGCTCACCTTCGGCAGGGTTTTTTCTCTGTCATCTTTGTTGTAGTGGTGTAGCGTGCAAGGACGGGAGTGGAAGAAGTGTCAAAAGATGGAGCTAACTGTTTTAGTGACATTCAGACTTTACTTAAATAAATAACAGAGCAACATCTTGTCATCCGTGGCTCACTAGTGCAACAACAATGCCAGAAATTTGTCCCGTGAAAAAACGTCCAACCGTAACTCTCTAATAACTAAAGTTCCTTGGGTGAATTATATAAACTCACTACACCGGTATGTTTTAGCACTTTCATGGCGAGTTTACTGACAGATATAAATAAGAACTTTACACTACTTTATATTACAAATGGCAACAGCGGAGGATGAATGTCCCATAACAAGAAGATAGAGGGAAAAAAAGAAGAAGCTTATCGACTACGGATGTCGGCACAGACTACAAAGGCAGACACGCGCAAATTTTCAGTACTTATGCAGATCTCAAATACACATCAGCAGGTACCAGAAGGTAAGAAAAGTTGGTTTTGCATAATATTGCAAAACAAAACGCCAGATAATATGTCTTACCTTATACACACACCATAATAATACTCGTATGTTGAACCACAGTACAATCCATAAAGCGACGCGGCTTCATAGCTTACCAAAGTCGTATTAAAACATTTTGATAGATTTTTGAGCGCCGTGTGTAATGTTCTATATTTTCAATGGAACGCATAACATTTTGGTGTTGTTTACTTGAGTCATATTGCAGCCTACACTTATCTCTTATGTGTGACTGCCATCTACTGGTCACACTTATCATTTCACCATGTACCAAATAAAATAGCTTCGAGGTCGGTAAGCACAACCAGAATTATTCTGTACATTAGGCGCACCGGGTTATAAGGCACACTGTCGAGTTTTGAGAAAATGAAAGGATTTGAAGTGCGCCTTATAGTCCGAAAAATGCCGTACATAAATCACATTACGCAAATAACATCCAAAAAGGAAAGGACTTAAAAGGGTGCCTTGAGGAACGCCCCAGTTATGTCATTCACAAGTTTGGACCCCAGTGTTCTATGTTTGCTAGCAATGTTAAAAAAGTCAATGCAGGAATCTGCCAATGTGTTTGCAGTGGTCCGAGTTCTTCTATACAACAGGAGCACTCTCTTGGACTGAACTGGAGGCCTGGTAATGTGTCAGAATTTGAATAGCCCTGCTCTAAAGCACTGGTACTTTTACTCGAGTACAATGTTTAGCTACTCTACCCACCTCTGTATATTTTCCTGAGAACCAGCGTCCTCTGCAGCGGACAGTTTTTCATGGCCTATTTGTTTTGCTTAGCAATATTAGCCGTTTTATGCATTTCCCCTTAAAGGACACTTGCTCCTAGGGCAGCGTGATGTAGGAGACCAATAAAGGTAGAACGACTTGGTTTATTTGGACCAGTCACAGCAGCGTGACCATTAACGCCTCATTATTTCATCTTCCACGCTTCAGCACATCCACATATACTTTAACAACACTTGTCCTCCTCCCAAGCACACTTTAGTGGCAATCCAAGGGCAAAGCGTTGTTATCTGAACGTGCTGCTGTTATCGGACAAATCAGCCATGCGGTTAATTGTTGTAAAAATGGGAATCTCGCACGATTACGAGACTAAACGGGCGCGGTTAAAGTAATATTTTGTTCCCCGCCGCCAGTGTGACGAGCCTGCACCTAATCAAAGATGTCAAACGCCGGCAAAGAGAGGTGAGGGCGAAACAGCTGTAAAATGTCAAATGCTCCCTTTGTGCCACTTTTTCCTCTTCTATGATTAAAGTGAATAATGAAGGAAACATTGGACCCTGCTTGTTGCACCTGCTCCTTCCTCCCAGGAGCCCGCAGGAGCCACCTGGCTTGGGCCGAGCAGCACCTGGGAGAGCTTCGCGGCAAAGCCAGTGTGAGGTGGCGGGATCACATGTCTCAGGTCAGCACACACACACACCCACCCACACACACACACACACACACACACATTCTTGTATTTGTTACCTTCTTGAGACCTCTGAAAAATGCCTACCTCTTTAGGACCACCCTTTTTAGATATATAAAGATTTGCATTTACAACATTTATAATATATACATACTATGCAAATATCAAAAAGGTAAGCTTTTAGGTAATTTTTTTATTTTTTGTTTGTAATTGGTTTTTAATCTTTATTATTTACTTGAAGTTATTACAGTATGTCTCTATATACAGTGTATATTTATTTTATTTTTGTTTATAACTTTGGGTGCATTTAAATATATTGCACACCCTTGTTATTACATATGTTGGCCAGGGGGGGAGCACTTCAAATTTTTACATCCATCCATCCATTTTCTACCGCTTGTCCCTTTTGGGGTCGCGGGGGGTGCTGGAGCCTATCTTAGCTGCATTCGGGCGGAAGGCTGGGTACACCCTGGACAAGTCGCCACCTCATCGCAGGGCCAACACAGATAGACAGACAACATTCACACTCACATTCACACACTAGGGCCAATTTAGTGTTGCCAATCAACCTATCCCCAGTTGCATTTTTTTGGCGGTGGGAGGAAGCCGTAGTACCCGGAGGGAACCCACGCGGTCACGGGGAGAACATGCAAACCCCAAATTTTTACAGAAACATGTTATTTCATATGTTGACCCGAGGGGGAGCACTTTTAAAACCGACACACAGTCAATTTGAAAAATCCCTCCTTTTTGGGACCACCCTAATTTTGATCGATTTCACCACCAGGGGTGCAAATGAGACATTCTCTATTGGGACCATGATTTCGGTCCTAACTTGTTCACTTTTCCTTGTTGATGTCTCAAGAAGAGTAGAAATACAAGAACACACACACACACACACACACACACACACACACACACACACACACACACACACACACACACACACACACACACACACACACACACACACACACACACACACACACACACACACACACACTTGGTTTGAGATTGATTGATTGATTGAGACTTTTATTAGTAGGTTGCACAGTGAAGTACATATTCCGTACAATTGACCACTAAATGGTAACACCCGAATAAGTTTTTCAACTTGTTTAAGTCGGGGTCCACTTAAATTCATTCATACACACTGTGTTTGTTAGGAAGCGTCAGGCCGTGTCCTTTGAAGCTCTCTTGGCAGCTTTATCTGCTGCAAGTTGATAGCGTATGCTAGCAGACAAAACGTGGCCTGGGGAAGTCTATTCAATACTTGATGGCAAACATTTCAGCGGCTTATCAGAACAAATGTAGGAAATGTACAAATAGCTTGACTGCCCGGCACAGCCAGCAGGGATTTTTTTTTCCAATCACAACTCGGTTGATTGTGCTGAAGTACAATGGAAATTGCAAAGTTTAAACTTCGTATTTCAGAGTTCAAACCGTCGCCGTCACAAAAAAAGCCGTGGCTCAAAAATATTAGTCAGATATTTTCGTATGATTCGGTTTTGGATGGAAAATTTCCACCCCAAATTTCCCGGTTATATATGGCGTGGTGTTGTCCCGATACCAATGTTTTGGTACAGGTACCAAAATTATTTCGATACATTTCGGTACTTTTCACTACTTTTCTAAATAAATAGGACCACAAAAACTGCATCGTTGGCTTTATTTGAACAAAAAATCTTAGGGTACATTAAACATATGTTTCTTATTGCAAGTTTGTCCTTAAATAAAATAGTGAACATACAAGACAACTTGTCTTTTATTAGTAAGTAAGCAAACAAAGGCTCCTAATTTAGCTGCTGAAATATGCAGTAACATATTGTGTCATTTTCCATTCTATTATTTTGTCAAAATTATTAAGGACAAGTGGTAGAAAATGAGCCCTTCGATGAGGTGGCGACTTGTCCATGGTGTACCCCGCCTTCCGCCCGAATGCAGCTGAGATAGGCTACAGCACCCCCCGCAACCCCAAAAGGGACAAGCGGTAGAAAACGGATGGATGGATGGGTAGAAAATTAACTATTAATCTACTGGTTCATTTACTGTTAATATCTGCTTACTTTCTCTTTTAACATGTTCTATCTACACTTCTGTTAAAATGTAATAATTACTTATTCTTCTGTTGTGTGATACTTTACATTAGTTTTGTATGATACCACAAAGGTGGCGGACCGGTACTTTTCAGAGGCGGAAAAGTACAGAAAATGATTTATTAGTATCGCGGTACTATACTAATACCGGTATACCGTACAACCCTAGTATGGCGAATTGAGTACGACTGCAAAATAATAAATAATAAAGTTGCGAGTGCCAGCATTTTGATAAAGAAGGTGAGAAACACTATTGAAAAGTAAGATGTGGCATCTTTTCCCCTTGTACCGCTCCACTTGTCACCGTCTTTGCCAACATGATGAAGGTAAAAGTGATTTTAATAGTTTTTTTGTGCATTTTATTCATCATTTATGTGTATTTCTCATTGTTTTCTGCACATAAAACTATTATCTATGAAATGCGTTTGGTGTTCACAGTTTTTTGCTTTGGTTCTGTACAAGTCCAGCATTTTTGCTTCCACCAATTGGCGTCACAATTCAGCTTAAAATGTTCTTTCTTAATATTTTATATTCCAGCAAAGAAAACATTTATTTGAAATATAATATAATAGTATTTGAATAGGAATGATACAGTTCAACATAGTTTAAAAAAATTAATGCTAATTTTGGACAGTATTTCCATATGTACAGTTCTTTTATGTATGCATATGGGCCTTTGTTGCCTAAATATTCGTGTTTTTATTTAGAACAAAAATCACTGGAGTTGCTAAGTACCTTTTAGAATACCTCGCTTGAGGAATCTATGACTCGACAAGTGTTATTGGTGGCACGCCCATTGATGGCAAACAGGAAAAGGGTGATGATAACCATAGAACCATACATGAAAGATAAAATCACACATTTCTGGTCTTATTGGAGAGTTTTGGTAGATCTGACATAAAAGCACATATTGCTCTTCTCAACGAGCAGCGGGTGTCGCCTAAAAGTACTCACATGCAGCTCCTTCCTATTCGTGACATAGAAATAAAAACAACAAAAAGATGCACCAAAGGGTGCAGTAAAATGTTTGGTTGATTGGACTTATTTTTTATATATTTTTTATATTCCCTGACAATTTTTCCAAATATGTAGATGTGTTTAATTTCACAATAACACTAATCCAACATACATTAGTTTAGTTAAAAATGGCCGTAGCGTGGCCACCCTACTTACTGTACTTTGCAGGTTTAAACACAAAACATGAATAAACAACTGGACAGTAATATTATATTTATGTTAACATTCAAGCTAGCTAGCGATTAGCATACTAGCCGCCACTTGTTTTTAGTAAGATCCAAACACCATGCACTAAAAAGTGTGCAAAAAATAAAATTGCGTGCACTATGAGCGGGCGTGTTGCATGTGATTGTGGAGGTCTCGCTTCTCCGGGTTCCTTGGACCACCAATGACGGACATGACAGCCTCGTTCATTTTTGTGAACAATTATTTATTTTGCAATAAATGTTCTTTGTGTTCTTTTTCAGTCATTTCTGTGCGTCTCTCTCTCACTCTCGTTCATGCTCGTTCTCCTGTTCCACCATCAACAAGTTTCTCTCTCCTTCCCGACTGCTGCCTTTAACAGAGCGACAGGTGATCAGACAAACACTCTCAGCTGGGTCATATACGCACCTGTCGCTGATCTCAAAGCCGGTCTTGGCACACCCCGCTTCGCTGCAGGTCCGCAGGCCACGCCCCCCCACAGTGATTTACTAAGACTGCGTGTGCCATTGAAAGTGGTGCAGACCGCCTTATTTAAATGAGGATTGTGCGTGCATATGTGGCTTTTACCACGGAGATGATCATTTTCTGCACGTTCATGTTGTTCATGCTAAACCAACAGCACACATTTATAATCTGCAACATTTTTTCTGAGTCGCAATCTAGACAACAGAAATATATTTAGCAGGCTGACACTTAATTCTGTGCACCAGCATTCGTGCGTCTGGAATGACTCAAACGTAAGAAAATGCACAATGAAAGACATCTTTTTTTGTTGGAGACATAGTACTATATTTCCTAAATTAAAAAACAACAACATTAAAACAGTTCGCCAGCAGGCACTAAAACACATACATTTAATTTGTTTTGAACAGCCCTATCCAGAAGCAATAACATTATAAAAGGAAATTGCTGAATGTTTTTTTCTGACCGTCCAAAATGTTGACACACACACGTAAGGCAGAGGATTCTCGTCAGACCAATTTCTGTTTTTTGCATTGCGAGCACCGATCCTGCAACCGTGTGTGGAACTGTAAGTTTGCACGTGCTAAATATAACACGAAAAAGCGCTCGCAAAAAGGTGATGAGTGTTGATAAATCACATAAATAATTGTATTTGCATTTTCTTCTCCCAGTATTATGGGTGTTCTGACAATCAGCATATATTCTGCATATTAATGATGACGCAAAATGAATGGCATGCCCTTTTCTGCTCACTTAACAGACGCTATCCATTTTGCACACGTTTAGTACATCAGCTTTGTGTGTGCTATCAGTTTTGAACATGTTTCAGTACATGCAAACCTTTAATAACTATGGCCCCTAGTTAGTACACCATCAAAGTTAAGGGTGAATCGGTATCGTTTGCAAGTTTTAACAGTGTTTAACTTCTTTTTGCACGAGTGTGACATGTTTGTAAAAAATATTTGAATGTTATTTCAACAGGGCTATTTGCAACCTATACACGGATGAATAGAGGGCGCCAACTTTACGATGTGTTATAAAGTGGAACTGCACTTTTTTGGGGAATTTTGCCTATTGTTCACAATCATAACATGACGACGGATGGATTTAAAAACAAATGTTTGCATTCTAACTCGTAAATAAAAGTTAAAACCTTCAGTAAATCAGGCTCTTACCGCGCAAGTTGCCACCTGGCTATTAGCAGCCCTAGTTGCCAGCTAGCGATTAGCGCACTAGATGTCAGCTAGTAATTAGCGCGCTAGTTGCCAGCCAGCTATTACCATCGCTATACTGCAGTATTTGAATATCTTAGTATTGCACAATAACACTGTAAACATGTTCATTGTAAATTCACAGCAGATTACAGGCTAATAAATGCAGTACTTTCACAGTACTGTAATTTACTGTGAAATATCTTCAGAGCAATTCGCTGTAACTGCAGAGCTGTGGTTTTATGGTTAATTACAATGACGTCTCAACTATTTGCTGGAACTTCACAATTGTAATTGTAGAGTTAATTCCTCTCTTGGTTTATACTGCTACTTGCTGCACACAAGTGTGCAACAGAACCCCTCAAGAGTTTGAATTTACAGTCATTTGTTGTGATGTTACAGAGGACTCTGATTACAGTATTTGACTGTGACATGACATTAGATTGCTTTGAATTTTAACAATATGTTGTAGTGTTACATCAATTTTGGTTAGAGTATTTTACTGTGAAAAAATATAGTTACACACTGAAATGTACTAATATTTGTTTCACAGTGAAGGTACATTTAGGACCAGTTTAATCTAAAAGACAATTTTATACAGCATGTACAGTACAGGCCAAAAGTTGTGACACACTTTCTCATTCGATGCATTTTCTTTATTTTCATGACTATTTACCTTGTAGATTGTCACTGAAGGCATCAAAACTATGAATGAACACATGTGGAGTTATGTACTTAAAAAAAGGGGAAATAACTGAAAACATGTTTTATATTCTAGTTTCTTCAAAATAGCCACCCTTTGCTCTGGATACTGCTTTGCACACGCTTGGCATTCTCTCGATGAGCTTCAAAACGGAGTCACCTAAAATGGTTTTCACTTCACAGGTGTGCTTGAAGCTCATCGAGAGAATGCCAAGATATGCAAAGCAGAAATCAGAGCAAAGTTAAAGTAAAAGTACCACTGATAGTCACACACACATTAGGTGTGGTGAAATTACCCTCTGCATTTGACCCATCCCCATGTTCACCTCTTGGAAGGTGAGGGGAGCAGTGAGCAGCAGCAGTGGCCGCGCTCGAGAAAATCATTTTGGTGATTCAACCCCCAATTCCAACCCTTGATGCTGAGTGCCAAGCAGGTAGGCAATGGGTCTCATTTTTATAGTCTTTGGTATGACTCGGCCAGGGTTTGAACTCACAACCTACCGATCTCAGGGCGGACACTCTAACCACAAGGTTGGCTATTTTGAAGAAACTAGAAATATAAAACATGTTTGCAGTTATTTCACCTATTTTTTTTTTAAGTACATAACTCCACATGTGTTCATTCATAGTTTTGATGCCTTCAGTGACAATCTACAATGTAAATAGTCATGAAAATAAAGAAAACGCATTGAATGAAAAGGTGTGTCCAAACTTTTGGCCTGTACTGTATAAGTAGAGGGTCCCGCTCCATCAGTCCAGGTGGCTTGGAAAACCTTTAAGACTTTTTAACATTGCTTGCACAGCTAATAAAGGTTTTATGATGGCAACAGGTTGACCTTGGAACAGATGAATTCACTTTACACTGTGTTTTACACTTACAGACCAACTTGGAAGTCAACCAAGGAACGGACCTTTTTGGGGTTTTTGGAGGTTCTGCTGTCATGTTTAACCAGTGCACACTCACTCCGCAGCCTAAAGAAGAAGTGGTGGGCCCTCAGAGGGTCTAACAAGTAAGTGCAGATCAATATAGCTTGTATGTGTTACATTTCAACACAGTTTGATGTCTGCCTGGCCCTGCGGGAACGGGTTCGGGCTTGATTTTCAGAGCTGAGTCACATCCTTTTTTTTGCATCTTCCAAATATCGTTTAAAAGTGTCAAACGGGAGAGAAAAAAACTTGCTTCCAATTTCTACAAAAAGCCATGAGACTTTATTAGCCAAAGTGTCATGAGAGTAAAAAAAACACCACAAATGTACAATCATCGCAGTCACGCTTACATTCGGTATAATATAAAAATATATATAAAGAGTAAAAAAACAGAGGCACTTTAAAGGAGGACTACGGCAATCTCTCTTGTAACGATTGTGCAAATTTTCTTCCCCCTCCTAATTAAAAAGAAGTAGTAACAATGGCTTCAGTATTCCCTTGGCTTTTTCCCCCTCGAATTGATCTGTCAGAGCAAAAGTGAAGGCATTTGGAAGATTGCAGACATGCGGGAAGTGCATGAATAGCACAGGTAAACTGAAGACTCCCTGCTTCCAAAAAAACCAAGAAGCAGGGAGGAGAAAAAAAAAAAAAAGAGTCTCCTAGTGGAAAAAGAGTATCCCTTGTGTTCAGTGTGCTGCACAACAACCAGATTCCTCATGCTTGTGCAGAAGAGACATCCGGGAGAAGGTTTTGGAGCAGTTCTTGCATTGGTACTTTTTCACATCCGAGTGGGTCTGCAAGTGAGCCCTGAGGTTGGAGCGGTCTGCAAACGCTCTGTTGCAGTGAGGACACGAGAACGGCTTCTCTCCTGCCAGGAAATGACACAAGAAGTGACAAAATGGTGAGACACACGAGAAGAAGAAGAAGAAGAAGAAGAAGAGTGCATGTAAGCATGGAGGCCTCACAGAAACTCACCAGTGTGCGTCCTGATGTGTCCCTGCAGCAACCAGGGCCTGGAGAAGGCTTTGCCGCATATTTTGCACACGCAAGGCAAAGTGTGAGTTCTAATGTGCATCTTGAGAGCTCCCAAGCTGACGTATTCCTTCTCGCAGTATTTACAAGTGAAGGATTTCCTAGTTTGGGCATCGCAGTGCAGCTGCTTGTGCTTGAGCAGTCCGGAGTAGGTGGAGTAGGACTTGGCGCACTGCGCGCACTGGAACTTGTCCGCGTCCTGCGCGCCCTCCGCCAGCTTGGAGAGCAGCAGCGGCTCCTCCTCGTCGCTCCTCGGGCTCTCCGAGCCGCTGTGGTCCTTGGAGGAGGAGGAGGAGGAGGAAAGCGAGGAAGGGTATCCGGAGAGCGGGGAGAGGTCGCTGGGGAGCGGGGAGAGCGGCAGGCTGCTGGTGGTCCACACCGTGATGGGGCTGTACGCGGCCGGGCTCAGGAACTCCGGCTGGGGGATGACAGGCAGCGGGAGGCCCTTGTAGAAATGCGGCATGATGAGCACTGAAATCGGGACAAAATACATCAAAAATCTCTCGCATCAACTTTTTTTCTTTTTTTTGGTTTCAAAACAACTTTGCAAAGTTTTTTTTTTTTTTTACCTGTCGGACCCTCCAGCTCGCTGTAGTTGGGCTTCTTGGCGGAGTTGACGTGCTTCTTCACCAGAAAGGAGCGTGGCATTTTGGGAACACAAAACTTTCCACCGACTGCAAACTCCACGAACGGACGTTACTCGAGTGTGTGCGCGCAGAGACGGAAATCCTCGTTGCTCAAGTGTGGGGAGTCATGTTGGAACCAGTGAGAGCAGTGCTGAGAGTTGCGGTAAAAGACACGTAAATACTCCCATCAGGTGCGTGGGAGGAGCCTCCTGCGACATCTGCATGCCTCCAGGAAGCGCTGCAACCAATTAAAAGTCTTGTTTTGCATGGGCAAGGGGGGCTGGGCACCCATATAAGGGAGTGGGCGTGGTTTGCACTGCTAAACAGGTGCTTTGCTGTGCAACTTTTTCAGCGTGCATGTAGTGCTTGATTGCTTCACGTTCTGCAAAAATGCAAACAAAAAGTAATTATCCTCGACTTTTAAGGCACTTAAGAGCAATTTCTTAATCAGGAAAAAAAACATGTTATTGGTGTAACTTTGATTCATGCATTGTAGGGCCACGCTGAAAACAAAACGATGAGGGGGAAAAAGTGATAATACAAGAATGAATGTGTAGATGAATACAAAAAAAAAAAAGTTGTAACTGTGCGAAAATAAATATTAATTTCTAAATGTATTGAAAAATTTCGAAAGTAAAAAAAACAAACAAAAAAATGTTTTAAAAAGGTAAAAACGTTGCCAATTACGAGAAGTTGCTGTTGTTGTTTTCGATTTTGAAAATAAAGTCATGATATTTTGAGATTATATCTTTTTCAAAGAAAAAAGTTTAATCATGCGAAAATCCAATTGTAATATTGCAAATATTACGAGAATCATGCATGAATGAAGTCAAAATTTGACAAGAATAACGTTCCATTAAAAACATCCTTGTATAAGAATGAAGTTGCAATAATTAAATTAAATCTTTAAATTGCACAATTAGTACTTTGGGATGCAATGTTTTGCAGTGTTCATGTCAGTTAAGTCATGTTATGCTATCATATTTGTGAAAAAAAATCAAGAAAAAACAGTATCGTTTAAGGCAGAGGTCCTCAAACTTTTTGACTCGGGGGCCGCATTGGGTTAAAAAAATGTGGCCGTGGGCCGGGCTATATATATATATATATATATATATATATATATATATATATATATATATATATATATATATATATATATATATATATATATATATATATATATATATATATATATATATATATATATGTATATATATATATATATTCCTCGCACAATGATTTCCCGTTATAGATGGGAAAATGCATTTTTAGACAATATGATTTCCCTGAGCAGCTAGGAGACACTAAGAGTAACAAGTGGTAGAAAATGGATTAGAAAGGACAGATTAAAAAAAATAAAACAATAATAATTGGATAAACATTTTTTAAATTGGGACGGGCCGGATCTGGGCCGCGGGACGTAGTTTGGGGACCACTGGTTTAAGGCATGCAAAAACACCACCTATTGAATTTTCAAGTAACATGTCAAAAAATACAAACAGTCAGGTAAGAAAACAGGTTTTTTTTTTACAAGGGAAAGTGTATTTCATTCATTGATTTACAAAATGTCAGTCCATGAGAAGAAAGTGATATCACAAGAATAATCTTGTCGTTTTGTAAGAATGTTGTTGTATTTTAAATTGGTATTTTACGCAGGAAGAATACATACATTAAAATGTGAGTATTCATGAAAAATAAAGTAAATATTTTGAGGATTAAGTCACAAAGAAAAGCTGTAACTTTATCAATTCCTAAAAAAAATTCAAAATAGTTTGAGTGTAAAAATTTTAATATATTTTTTTAATTGAGTAAAAACATTGTCTGTTATCAAAGTGAAGTTGTATTTTTTATTTTTTTTAGCTAAAATAATGTAATATTAGAATAAAGTAATTTTAAAATGAAGTCATAATTTTGAGATTAAATATTGAGGAAAAAAATCCAAGTCATAAAGGAATCCAATTGTAATATTGCAAATTTTATGAGAATTTCCATGAATAATGTCAATATTTTACAAAAATAAAGTTGTCTTTAAAAAACAAAAAGAAGCTATTCTTGCAAGAATAAAGTTGCAATGATATATGTTAAATTGCATAATTGGTACTTGGACTCATGTCATTTGGGTCATATAATATCATATTTAGGAAGAAATTAATTTTCAAGCAACATGTCAAAAAATGTAATTAATCAGGGGAAAAAAACATGTGTTTGGTTTAACGTTAATTGATTCATTGATCTACTAAAGAATGTCAGGGCCATCATAAAAATAAAACAATACCTTATGAGAAAAAAGTGTATTTACCGCTAGAAAATCCATGTAAATAGTAAATATCTGAGACTCAAGTATTATTTTTTTCCACGAAAAAAAGCTGTCTTGAAAACTTTTCTTAACTTTTTTTCAACTTTTATCCAGTGTATAAATATACAAAATACATATGTATTTTTTTTTTTTAAAGTTAAATATTGTGTATTACTAGAGTGAAAACATATTTTAAGCAAAAAAAGGAATATTAATTAATATTAATATTAGCATAAAGTCCCAAAAAAGTTTTGAAAATAAAATCAGAACCATGTGTATTTTTTCAAGGAAAAAAGTCAAACTAATACAATAATGTATTTGTAAAATTGCAATTTTTTTGAGAATTTCACATTAATAAAGTCGGAATTTTACAATACTAAAATTACGTTTCAAAATAGGCTAACACAATTGATACTTTGAGATGCAAACTGTTGCAGTGTTCATGTCAGTTTAGTCATTTTATAATATCATATTCAGGAAAAAATACAAGCAAAAATTACTTTTCTTGTCAAAATTAAAATGTCATATTTATAAAAGCAATTAAGATTAAGATTAAAGTACCAATGATTGTCACACACACACTAGATGTGGTGAAATTTGTCCTCTGCATTTGATCCATCCCCTTGGGGAGCAGTGGGCAGCAGCGGCGCCGCGCCCGGGAATCATTTTGGTGATTTAACCCCCAACTCCAACCCTTGATGCTGAGTGCCAAGCAGGGAGGTAATGGGTCCCATTATTTATAGTCTTTGGTATGACTCGGCTGGGATTTGAACTCCAACCTACCGATCTCAGGGCGGACACTCTCTGATACAATCTCTATATTGTACTATTTAGACCAGTGGTTCTCAAACTTTTTTCACCTAGTACCACCTCAGAAAACACTTGGCTCTCCAAGTACCCCCCATGATGACCAACATTAAAATACAGTAGCATAGTAGACCTAAGTATTTATTAACAACAAGGATCAGGATGTATTTATCAAATATATGTAACACTTTGGCCACTGTAACATTACACACAGTTTGAACTGTAACAGTGTCATAGAAATGTAAAAGTAAGACGGTTGTGTTTGTGTCTTAATTGTATATGTTGGTATTGATTACGGCCTACAGTAGTCAGATTGTAATGACTTCCATTAAAAGCTGATAAACCTTTGATAATGGCTCGAGTCATGTCATTAAAATATATAATTAAGTGATTATTTGGCGTACCACTAGATAGAGCCCGCGTGCCACCAGTGGCAGAGGCGCGTATAAAGAGAGTATGGCCAACTAAACAACAGGCGCCATGACTGCTACCAAGGACATGCACGCAATTGCTGTCGCAATGATGTTAGTTTTTCTGAGAAAATAAACCAAAATCATCTAGTTCTAAACATACTCCAGCTCATGAACTAACAATTGAACATGCTTTTATTTTGTGAAAGTATCATTTTATATATATTTGACGCACTCTGTTGCTACATTCCGGAAATGTTTTGTGACCAGCAGGCACTCTAACACGCACCCAACGGCGCAATAAACGTAAATACAGAGAACGACCAAAAAAGTAACTTTTTTGCTAAAATCTTAATAGGTTTGGACCAACAATCATAGAGAAAATATGACTTTTGTGTGAAGTATGTCAACTGTAGTGTCTGCCTCCAATGTATTTGTAATCACTCATTATGTTTTATTCTAACTGATCTTTCTTTTTTGTAACATGCTAAGTGTTTAAGTGTACTTTTGCAGTTATTACAACCATATTTCTGCGCAATAACTCAGATATGGTAACACTGGCGAGCAGTGGAAAAAATTGAGTGATTTTTGGTCCAGAACATATTTTGCTTTATTCATCATTGACATATTTCTTGCCACTTTATTTTGTATATTTTTGTGACATTTCCAGTTTATTTTCACATCTATATTTTACAATATCCACTCCATCTATTGGTATTTGTGTTTAAATCTCTCTGTTCACTATTATCGAATAACAGCGTTATCTTAGTTTCACTTAGATTCAAAGATAGTCTTTTTTTTGGCCAAACATCTGTACAATTTATCAATTTATTCTGTTATTATTTGTATTAGCTTGTGTTTTCTCCTGAACAAAACGCAGACCTTGTGTCGCGTGTTTACCTCGCACAAGACGCTGTAATAGGTGGCTCTCCAGTGTTGATGGCGAACCTTCACTTCCCATACTTGTCTTCTTTCTGGAAAGACATTTAAACGTCGAAAAATTAACTATGAAGCGGCGCAAACACACAGCATCGGCTCAAAGTTAGTAGCAGTCATGGCGTCCTGTAGTGGGCCGTACTCTCTTAAACAGTGGTACACGTACCACAGTTTGATTTAGACCCTGTGTAGACTTGATTATTCATGTTTCAGGGTGCAGCCGATGTTGAACAGGTGGCGACAATGTGTAGACTACAAGAACATGGGCAAGTTTATTATGTGCATATCTAATTCAAGCCAGTAAGCTGTTGCACTGTCAGATGACACGTTGCATGCACGCAACATCCTCACTGTCCTTCTGCGCCTCAGCTAATGCAGCACATTCCCGCTAATGCAATAAGGCGTCACTCCTTGAAATGCAAATGTAAAAAGTGGAGCTGCTTCTCCTCCCACTCCCCCCTCAAGGTCGGCCATGATAATCAAATTTGTCCTCAAGCTGCTGGAAGTGGACAAAGTACAGCAAAGTTATCAGTCAACGCCCCCTTGTGTTCAACTTTTGGAGGCAAAAAGAGCTTAGCTGTGCTGATGTAAGAAGATCCTGGCTGGGTCAGCAGATACCAGCAACCCCCACTTGTCTGGGGCGGGTTAAGTTAATTGTGAAGTCCTTATCTTATCTCGTAAACATAATTGCAGATCCCTTTCTTTGTCTCTGCATGGATTGGACGATAGGTAGCGGCGTGGAGGTTATCAACGTGAAATAACTCCAGGCTTGGGTTGATCCGACAGAAAAAGGCTCCATTGAAGGTAAAGCCAAGAAATCAATAACGTTCACCGGCCTGAGGCATTTTTCCAGACGAAAACGCCAATCATCGGCGGAGAAATTGTCCTCAGTGCATTCGGCGGGCGCATGCAGATGCTGGGAGTAATGAAAAGAGGAGTGCTCTGAGTCATTCTCAAAAGTGCAGCCAGTTGTTTTGATAGATCACAACAGAGGATGCTTTGTCCTTGTTGTCCTCTAATGCAGTGGTCCCCAACATTTTTGTAACTGCGGACGCTTGAAAATTTGTCCCACCGACCGGGGTATTTTATTTATTTATTTATTTTTGTCATAAAAAAATATAATCATGTGTGCTTACGGACTGTAACCCTGCTGACTGTATTGATCTATATTGATATATAATGTAGGAACCAGAAATATTAATAACAGAAAGAAACAACCCTTTTGTGCGAATGGGGGCGGGAGGTTTTTTGGGTTGGTGCACTAATTGTAAGTGTATCTTGTGTTTTTTATGTTGATTTAAAGGCCTACTGAAACCCACTACTACAGACCACGCAGTCTGATAGTTTATATATCAATGATGAAATTTTAACATTGCAACACATGCCAATACGGCCGGGTTAACTTATAAAGTGCAATTTTAAATTTCCCGCCACACTTCCGCTTGAAAACGTCTCGGTATGATGACGTATGCGCGTGACATAGCCAGTTTAACAGAGGTATGACTTCCCCATTGAAGCCAATACGAAATAGCTCTGTTTTCATCTCATTATTCCACAGTATTCTGGACATCTGTGTTGGTGAATCTGTTGCAATTTGTTCATTGCATTATGGAGAAAGAAGCTGAGCAAGCAAAGAAGAAAGTTGTCGGTGCGAAGCGGATATTTTGCGAGGGAAGTCAGCAACACAACACAGCCGGCGTTTCATTGTTTACATTCCCGGAAGATGCAGTCAAGATCGAAGAACTCGGACAACAGAGACTCTAACCAGGAGGTCTTTGATTTGGATACACAGACACGATACCGTGAGTACGTAGCTGCGCTTCCAAACATTTGATCGCTTGCTATAACTAGCTCGAGCTAGTAGCTAGGAGCTAGGAGCTAGCATAACAAACACCTAGGTGTTTGTTATGCGGGATTAATTTGTGGCATATTAAATATAAGCCTGGTTGTGATGTGGCTGATAGAGTATATATATGTCTTGTGTTTATTTACTGTTGTAGTCATTCCCAGCTGAATATCAGGTCCCACCCGCGCGCTTCCAAACATTTGATTGCTTGCCCGTACGTGCGTGTCACGTACGTAACTTTGGTTAAATATATAAGCTTTATGAACCTTGGGTTAGGTGAACGGTTCTTTGGGCTGAGTGAGTGTGTGTGTTGTGCAGGTGTTTGAATTGTATTGGCGGGTTATATACACGGGATCCCGTCCATATAACCCGCTCAAGCTATAACTAGCTCGAGTTAGTAGCTAGGAGCTAGGAGCTAGCATAACAAACACCTAGGTGTTTTTATGCGGGATTAATTTGTGGCATATTAAATATAAGCCTGGTTGTGTTGTGGCTAATAGAGTATATATATGTCTTGTGTTTATTTACTGTTGTAGTCATTCCCAGCTGAATATCAGGTCACCCCCGGCTCTCACAGCATCTTCCCTATCTGAATCGCTTCCACTCCCCACCAGTCCTTCACTTGCATTTTCCTCATCCACAAATCTTTCATCCTCGCTCAAATTAATGGGGAAATCGTCGCTTTCTCGGTCCGAATCTCTCTCACTTCTGGCGGCCATCATTGTAAACAATAGGGAACTTTGCGGATATGTTCAATTGACTACGTCACGCTACTTCCGGTAGGGGCAAGCCTTTTTTTTATCAGATACCAAAAGTTGCGATCTTTATCGTCGTTGTTTTATACTAAATCCTTTCAGCAAAAATATGGCAATATCGCGAAATGATCAAGTATGACACATAGAATAGATCTGCTATCCCCGTTTAACACGCGAAGTCCCAGAGAAGGGTCAATTGACATTTTTACCTAGAAAACACACAAGAGGGTCATTTGACCCCTAGTCCCCCCTGTGGACACTCCTTTTGTTATGAAAATGTGGCTGTTAGTGGCACACGGCAGGGGGCCACTTGAGCCTGTGTGGGGGAGGGGACCTTACAGCTCAAGCTTTAGTTCTGAGGTAGGTTGTGTGTGTTTTTGCAAGGATCAACAGAATGAAGGGATCAACACTCTGACATTTATTGTTAAAAAAAATACAAAACAAAACATATTTACAAAGAATGAAAAAGCAACTGTTTTCCCAGTTTTGGTGTGGAGGGTTGTTGCAGAAGCAATTGTTATTTTTGTGTGCCAAAAATAGTTTAAAAAAAAAAAATTACAAAAAAAAAAGCATATTTACAAAGAATGAAAAACCATGTCCATGTAAACGTGACTGACATACATTTGAGCAGTCACTCACAATCCTGGCACTGCCATTGCTCCTTTCGGCATTTCCCACATGTATAATTTTTCTGTCTACCTAGACAAACTGCCCCTAACAGCCTCATTACCATAACAAAATGAGTGATTAGTGTATTCGGGAAAAGCGTCGGGCCAAATGACCCCTCTCTGGGTCTTCTAGGTAGACAGAACAATGCTGGGACTTCTAGTGTTAAATAAAAAAAAATTCATTTCAGTAGGCCTTTAATAAAATGTGTAATTTTTTAATTTTTTTAAATTTTTTTAAAAATTTTTTTAAATTTCTTGTGCGGCCCGGTACCAATCGATCCACAGACCGGTACCGGGCCGCAGCCCAGTGGTTGGGGACCACTGCTCTAATGCATTCCCAGTATGAACACAGCAACTTGGACAAAGATAAAAAAAACTCCTTCACTGGGCAAAATTCGCCAACAGAAAAGGGTTGATTTCTCCGCTCCGTCACACACACAAAAAAATGTTTCAATTGCTCCCTAAATCAATGCGATGGTGGGTTTAGCGGCTTCCTACATTGTTGGCATGCTCGCCGCGTATGCACAAATCCCCTTAAATCAGCAGCAAATAGCCGCAATACAGTGTAAGTCATCATCTCATGGCGCCCTTTAGTCACTGCAGATGTCTGGGAACTCTGCAAACAAGTTTTAAAATGTATGTTTCAGTGTGTAAAGGAGCTGGCCTGAATCTAGCCACTGAAGCCAGGAGACTGGATGATAAAATAGCCTTTGCTCTAGTAAACTGTCATTACGTACAAAGAACTTGTATGTAAGCTTTTTTTTTTTAGGTTAAAGGTACACAAACATATGCACACTTGCACAAGCCAAGTGTTATTGACAATAACTGCCACTTTACAATGATAGCAATCGATCAAAAGAGTCTTCATAGTGCATGAAGTTTAGGACCACCAGTACGCTTGTTCATCAGAATCAGAATCAGAATCAGAAATACTTTATTAATCCCCGAGGGGAAATTAAGATTTTCAGCACGATCCCATTCAAGATCAGACAAACATTACAGGGAGACAGAACAGGATCGCTGACGGGTCTGCCAACTTCCGGCGCCCCTTAATAAAAAAGGTGAGAAACAGGTAAACGTTGGGGGGGTGGGGTTATGAAAAAAAAAAAATGTCTAAGCCTGGGCCCCTGGAGAGGGGTTCCAGACTGAGGCCAAGGGAAAAAACCCATAGCCATAGCACACATAAGTATGTGTGTAAAAGGGAAACATCAAACATCAAATAACACAAAGGACATTAAATACATTAAAAGAGCAGAGCTGAAGCAACCAGCCATTTCTACATACAGCTACAAAAAATAAATAATAAATTTAAAAAAAAAAAAAAAAAAACATATACACTGTGGTGGCCTCTGCGGTGTTCCATGCCATCGTCTGCTGGGGTGGAGGAAGTATGGCCAGAGACAGGAGCAGACCCAACAAAACAACCGAGAGAGCCGACTCCACCCTCGTCCGCCCACCAACTCTCGGCCAGTGTCCAGTCCGCACGGACGAGCGAGAATGCATCTAAGGAGACCGAGGTGTCCGATACCTGCTCATTCAGCCAAGACACTGTGAAGCTTGTCCGTCCCCACGCTCAGCGCTAACTCAGCAGCCCTGTCTCTTCATCAGCATCTCCTCCAGTCTCTCCAAACGGACTCTGGTGTGGCAGACCCCCAGTAGCTGGTCTCCATGGCCAAAAGGCTCTCGGGAGGCAGATCCAGAAGTTCACAAAAAAGCACAGCAGAAGTCACGAAAGTGGCACCCCTTGTCGCACAGTCCCAAAGGGTCCTGAACCAAAAGGCAAAAAAAACAACACATGAAGACAAGAGGGAAACATCAGGAACACAAAAGGATGATACAAGAGCACAGAGCTGCTGCCAACATCTTGGAAAATTTAAAAAAAAAAAAGAAATGCATGAACTCATGTCCGTATGCAACATAAACGTGTCATACAATTACCGCGATCACTCATCCATCCAGTTGTTAATGATATCTGCCATCTTGCATTGTAGAATTGAATAGGAAAAATGTGTCATAGTCCATAAAGTCAAAGCATGGTACCGTAAACTCACCCCTGCATGGCCACATTCAAAGCCACTGATGAAGAGCTTGCGCCTTCTGCCAGTTTTTAACGATAACTCCAACCTTGAATAATAGAAATTAACAAGAAATGAACCCCTAAGTCAGGAAAGTTGAAGCTCAAGGTAAACTCCCCCATGCATGGGCACATGCAAAACGTAATCTTTCCATATAATTAACGCGTAAGCTCCTCCCCCACTTTACATAGCAGACATTAATAGAAAGACTCCTCATAAAGTGTAAGCCCGCTAATACCAAGTTCACGCATGAGCTCCTGTCAGCATGCAATCTAGACATAATGTGATGGCCCCTACTCTCAGTTATTACTGCCACCTTGCATAGTAGATGGTCCATTAACTCAAAGTCCACGGTGAACTTACTCATGCAAGAACACATGCACAACAAAGACATTTCATACAAGTGATATGCGCTCTCTACCTGCCAGATATTAATGACAACCTCCATCTTGAGCAACAGAAACAAACAGGAGTTAGGGAAGTTGAAACTCACAGTAAACGCACATTGTGTATGCATGGACTCATTCACAACATAGGCATTTCCTTTGGTTATTGCGATCGCTCCTCTTTGGTTATTCATGTAATTCTCCACCAGTAGTAAACAGGAGATATGTCAGGAAAGTTGCAGTAATGAGGCTTTGTATAATTAAGTGATGGAACATAACCGGCCATTGCGCTAATGTCCTATAATAATAATCCTATACCATTCACAACCACCAGGGAGCTTATTTGCACTCCACCAGTGATTGGTACAGCATACTGTATAATATACTGTAATGCATTATTCAGCATCATAGTCCCCCCATCCTATATATTAACAACACAGTGCTGGTTTCATAAAGCTGTCAGATAATGTGTTCCTCCTGAGCACTACGTATGGAGTTAACCACAATATTGTAAAACGACTGTAGCACTGGCTGCTGTTGTTGAAATGTGTGGAATCATGCATGTATTTTTAGCATCACACCACCCCTCGCTTGGCGTGCATCTCCAGAAGCTGCAGGACAACTAGGTGACCCTTAGCTGAGAATTTCAGAAGAAGACGCTCCACAGGGAACACGCATTTGCTTCTCGATACTCTCTGAAGTACATTATTATGTGCACTAGTGTACCCTATCACGCCTTATCGTTGGGTTACAGCTTACAATAACTAACTCTGTATGCTATATTAGCGTGTAATGTGACTACGTGGATGCTCACGTATCTGTTTATGCGCAAACAAAGAATCCCACTCGTTGACTCAGTCGCTGTGTTTTTTCAATTGAGTACGACTGCAAAATAATGAGTGTGACTAAATCCAAGAGTGTGTATGGTACGCGACTATGTGTGGGAATTAACTGAGTGTTACCGTGTGTGTTGAGCGAGAGACGGAAGTCCCAGAGGGGAAAAGCAGGCTCGAAAGTCCGTGAGACAAGCAGGTAGTCGGGCACTTTTTGGAACTACCTCAGGTTGAAAAATGTTCCCAAGAAGAATGTTGTCGATTTTTCGGGGCTATAGCGGGGCATCAAAAGTCTGTGTCCAGGCGGGAGGTCGAGATCCAAGAGGCAGTCAGGGAAGCAGAGGGAACGCGGGGAGGCAAGACGCACAGCTCGTAACGCGGGAACGGAGGGAGGCTGCTGGATCAACAAGGAGGACACGAGACAATAAACACGACGGGGGAGAAAACACAGAGAGAACAAGAATGCATAGAGTTTGATATATGCTTACTGTACAGGACAGGTGACTACGTTCTGGCGCGGGATAGCAGGTTATGCAGGCTTATGACAGCAGGTCCTCTGATCAGCCACGGGTGCGCTGATTGCTGTTGATTGATTGCAGCCGCTTGCTGCCTGGCGCGCTCCTGGAAGCACACACATTAATGCACACAGACGTGCGCCCGGGCCGTGACAGTGGAGCCTCAATGTACAAACTTAATTGGTTCTTGAACAGGGTTTGTAAAATTAAAAACAAGTTCATATATTGAAGCAAATTTCTCCATAAGAAACATGGTAAACATGAATATTGGGTTTCAGCCTCGAAAAAGGTCCACGTTTTATTAAAAGTTTGTACACTTTGAACACAATATAAATTGCTCTAAAGTAATGTACATCACATAAACATAGCAAAGGAGTGATGCATCCACTTTCTATTCATAAACAAAGTCAAAACCTTTCCTCGTTTGTAGCCGTCCTGCCGACAAGCACACACACTGTTACTAGCCCTGTGGCGAACTCACCGTTTGAAATCACAAAACTCCTTATCTTTAACAGCCAGGTCGCCACACTGATTAGGAATAAAAGTAAAAACCAAATTTTATTTCGAATTCATGGAAATTTGGGAAATTAGGGAAAAGCGGGAATTTTTGGGAAAATGTTAAAAGACTTGAATTTTCTGAATTTTTCAAATCGGTCGAGAAATGTTGATGTAGTAACATTTTCAACTGAGAAATGGTATTAAGGAATTCCTGGAATTTCTTGGAAACCGAGAATTTTCTATTTTTTTTGTCCTTATTAGGAGGAATGTTTGGACGGTGGAACGGTTGAAAAATATGGAAGGAGTAGTTTCCAGAAAAAAGGGTCAAAAAAAGGGCAAACAATTGCCCTGATATTTTTTGGACCTCAGTAATTGTAAGGCTCTTGAAGCTAATTGAGGGATAAAAGCTTTCGAAATAAATTTAAAGTCTCAAATAAAATGAAAATAAATCATTGAAAAAAATATATATTTCTGTTAAATCAGATAAGTCAGTTGATAGATGCCTGCAACAATGTGAGTGCCCAACAATAGACAGATATGTCAGTCACACACACACACACACACACACACACACACACACACACACACACACACACACACACACACACACACACACACACACACACACACACACACACACACACACACACACACACACACACACACACACACACACACACACACACACATACACATGCACACACACACACACACACACAAACACTCGTATTTATTACCTTCTTGATACCTGCGAAAAATGCCTACCTCTTTAGGACCACCCTTTCTAGATATATAAAGATTTGTATTTACAACATTAATAATATATACATACTATGTTAATATAAAAAAGGTAACATTTTAGTTAATTGTTATTTTAGGGGGAATTTTTTTTGTAATTGGTTTTTAATCTTCATTATTTACTTCAAGTTATTACAGTATGTCTCTATATACATATATATATATTTTTTTTAAATTAATTTTGGCCAAAGGGGGCGTATTTAAATTTCTTACACACACTTGTTATTACATAAGTTGGCCAGAGATGGAGCACTTAAAATGTTTACATACACTTGTTATTTCATATGTTGACCAGAGTTGGGAGCACTTTTAAAAGCGACACACAGTCAATTTGAAAAATCCCTCCTTTTTGGGAACATCTTAATTTTGATAGATTTCACCACCAGGGGTGCAAATGAGATCTCTATTTTTTGTTTTTTGTAATGTGCTCAAGGCCAATGACAAACGAGTCACGGACCACAGATGGCCCCCTGTGACGCACTTTGGGCACCCCAGCTGTAGAAGTTAACTGTTAATGGCCACTATAGTCTTAGTACTGTAGTGTATTTGTTTATCCTATGGTCACATATGGGACGGAGGTTGTCTTACGTCAGCACCGACAGTCGTAAAATCAGCTGTTCACCTGGCGGGTTTTTTCGGGTATGAATAGGGTAGTCCTTCTTTAGCTGCCGTCTTGTTTCATCATATATTGCAGCTTTTGCACCTGTCAATGTTTACTTTTGTATGCACATTAAATCAACAAAAAATCCTGACAATGTTCACGGACTCTAGTATTTGGAGCTCTATTAGATGCAATGGTTTTCTGTATTGGGACCATGATTTCAGTCTTAACTTGTTCACCGGTCTTCATAAGGAAGGTACTTTTCCTTGTTGGTGTCAAACACATGTACACACACTTGTATTTCTTGATTTGTTACCTTCTTGAGACCTCCAAAAAATACCTACCTCTTTAGGACCACCCTTTCTAGATATATATAGATTTATATTTACAACATTAAAAATATATACATACTATGCAAATATAAAAAAGATAAGCTTTTTTAAAATGTATTTATATATTTTTTTGTTTGTTTGTAATTGGTTTTTAATCTTCATTATTTACTTCAAGGTATTACAGTATGTCTCAAATAAAATGAAAATAAATAATTGAAAAAAATATACATTTCTGTTAAATCAGATAAGTCAGTTGATAGATGCCTGCAACAATGTGAGTGCCCAACAATAAACAAATATGTGAAACGCACGCACGCACGCACGCACACACACACACGCACTCACACTCACACACACACACACACGCGCACACACACACACACACACACACACACACACACACACACACACACACACACACACACACACACACACACACACACACACACACACACACACACACACACACACACACATTCTTGTATTTATTACCTTCTTGAGACCTGCGAAAAATGCTTACCCTTTTAGGACCACCCTTATAAAGATTTGTATTTACAACATTAATAATATATGCATCATATGTTAATATAAAAAAGGTACGATTCTAGATACATATGTTGGCAGGAGGGGGAGCACTTCAAATTTTGACAAAAACTTGTTATTTCATTTGTTGACCAGAGTTGGGAGCACTTTTAAAACCGACACACAGTTTTTAGCACAGTCCCACTCAAGAGCAGACAAACATTACTGACGGGTCAGCCAACTTCCGGCGCCCCTTAAAAAGGTGGAAAGATGGTGGAGTGTGGGGTGAGTAAAAAAATATTCAGTCTAAGGCTGGACTACCGGGGAGAGGGTCCAGACTTAGACCTGGAAAAAAAAACCTCAATAGCTAGAGCACACACAAAAAAGTTACAAAGAATACACAAGACTTGCAACAGAGTAAATTTGAAAAATCCCTCATTTTTGGGACCACCTTAATTTTGATAGATTTCACCATCAGGGGTGCAAATGAGACATTCTCTATTAGATGCAATGGTTTTCTGTACTGAGACCATGATTTATGTCCTAATTTGTTCACCGGTCCTCATATGGAAGGTTATTTTCCTTGTTGATGTCTCAAGAAGGGTAGAAATACAAACACACACACACACACACACAGTGTTACTGGCCACTATAATCTTAGTACCATAGTGTATTTGTTCATCCCATTTATTATTTATTTATTTAATGGTCACATATGAGACGCGGGTTGTCTTACGTCAGCACCGGCAGTCGTAAAATCAGCTGTTCACCTGGCGGGTTTTTTCGGGTATGAATAGGGAAGTCTTTCTTTAGCTGCCGTCTTGTTTCATCATATATTGCTGCTTTTGCCCCTGTCAGTGTTTACTTTTGTATGCACATTAAATCAACAAAAAATCCTGACTTTGGATCAATGTTCACAGACTCTAGTATTTGGAGCTCTATTAGATGCAATGGTTTTCTGTATTGGGACCATGATTTCAGTTCTAACTTGTTCACCGGTCTACATATGGAAGGTACTATTCCTTGTTGATGTCTCAAGAAGGGTAGAAATACAAACACACACACACACACACACACACACACACACACACACACACACACACACACACACACACACACACACACACACACACACACACACACACACACACACACACACACACACACACTGTTAATGGCCACTATAGTTCATCCTAGGGTCACATATGGGACGCGGGTGGTCTCACGTCAGCACCGGAAGTTGTAAAATCAGCTGTTCACCTGGCGGGTTTTTTCCGGGTATGAATAGGGAAGTCCTTCTTTTGCTGCCGTCTTGTTTCATCATATATTGCTGCCTTTGCACCTGCCAATGTTTACCTTTGTATGCACATTAAATCAACAAAAAAATCCTGACTTTGGAGCAATGTTCACAGACTCTAGTATTTGGCCCTCTATCAGATGCAATGGTTTTCCGTATTGGGACCATGATTTCGGTCCTAACTTGTTCTTTACCTTGTCGGTGTCTCAAGAAGGGTAGAATATACAGAGCAAGAACACACACACACACACACACGCACACACTCACACATTGAACCGCAGTGTGAGCAAAGGCAGTGTAAAAGAGAGAGAGAGAGAGAGAGAGAGAGAGAGAGAGAGAGAGAGAGAGAGAGAGAGAGAGAGAGAGAGAGAGAGAGAGAGAGAGAGAGAGAGAGAGAGAGAGAGAGAGAGAGAGAGAGAGAGAGACAAACGTCCCCAAACTGCGCAGATTCCAAAGAAAAAAAAGTAGCCTCACGCTGTAACGGTCCACACTTGTCATGCAGGCGGACTAGTGCGGACACGACCAAGTGGACCGGACGCTGGTGGCGCACCGCCCATCTCCCCTATCACCGGCTTCAGTCGTCCGTTGGCGGCGCGATGAGAGGCAGCAGGGCGGGCGGAGATGTTGACGGAGAGCGACCCCCTCTGTAGCCGGCAGTGATGGACTAAAATCGCCCTGTCTTTTTTTTTTCTCTCCCTTGTCTACCTCCATCTCGCTTCCTTCCATCTCTCGCCAGAGCCGTGCGGAGCGAGCAGGATGTGGGCGATGCTGCCACAAGGGATTCATTGTGGCTTCACTCAGATGAACACCCGTTGCATGCCTTGAAACAGGAGAGTGTTTTTTTTTTTTCCCCTGCACCTGTTCAATCAGGTAAGGCTGTTTATCAGCACACTTCTCTTTCATGCTGCACTCTAGCAGGAGTGATTATTATAATCCATATCAAGAAATATTTCACTTCAGCTTTGGGGAGGGGTGTCACATGATTACCTTGCTAAACCTGTAAAGATGATGCTGCACGCATGGGAGCAGACATGGTCTGTCTTAGGACGCCCTCTGCAAAAGCCACGATTTTTGGTTTATCCCCTCCCTCCTCTGTACTGAGCTAAGCTGAGTTAAGCATGGTAGTGGGTGGGGGTGGGGGGTGGGGGGGTGAGGGGGGAAAAGGTCAGGAGTAATCGGTTTGATGTAGTGGGGGTCCCACAAAGACATGCTCTTATTTATATCTGTCCTAAATCAAGAAGCGTCCCAAAGTGCGTCCCAGTCCGGGTGTAATTGGAACAAGAATCCGAGCCCCTGATCAATAGCGTGTGGCGAGGAGACACACACAGAAAAGAGCTCATCCGCACTTTATCTTTCCTACGCGCCTAATCAATAATCAGTTGTTGCCGCCCGCCGCCCCTGGATACCCCCCCCCCCCCTCCCTCCACGGCTCGTTAAAATACCAGACTCCAGCTAATCGCCTTAAATGTACAAGTGGGATAGGTTGTCTGGCGGATTCTTCTAGAAGCGGCGGATGTACGCATCAATTATGGATGCTGGAGAATCCCCACTGTTGTCACTGTCAGAAGACGCTGCCAGGCCAAGGACGCAAGGCTGATAGACCGCTGATTTGTTGCCATTTAGGAGCGGATTCTCCCATGGGAAATAATGGCGATTGAAATAGCCTAATATGCCGAGTCAAACTGTCTCAGAAAAAGCCAAACACACAGTTGAAGTGTGTAAGTGTCGAAGTTAAGATGCCCACGGACCTGACCAACTTAAGTACCTTTGTATCCTGTCGTCCAATCACTCATGCGAGGATGCGTTTTTTCATGTTTGTGTGAAATTCCCATTTCCTTGCTACGTCGCGATTCAACGTGACTTCACTACATCGCAGATTTAAAAAAAAATATTTTTTTTTTTCAAGCCATAGTCTATGTGTTGGTTTTATGGAGATTGGTTGTCTGGCGGATTCTTTTAGAAGCGGCGGATGTACGCATCAATTATGGATGCTGGAGAATCCCCACTGTTGTCACTGTCAGAAGACGCTGCCAGGCCAAGGACGCAAGGCTGATAGACCGCTGATTTGTTGCCATTTAGGAGCGGATTCTCCAATGGGAAATAATGGCGATTGAAATAACTTAATATGCAGAGTCAAACTGTCTCAGAGAAAGCCAAACACACAGTTGAATTGTGTAAGTGTCGAAGTTAAGATGCCCACGGACCTGACCAACTTAAGTACCTTTGTATCCTGTCCTCCAATCACTCATGCGAGGATGCGTTTTTTCATGTTTGTGTGAGGTTCCCATTTCCTCGCTACATCGCGCTTCAACGTGACTTCACTACATCGCAGATTTAAAATAAAAAAAAACTATTTTTCAAGCCATAGTCTATGTGTTGGTTTTATGGAGATTTTGTCTTATTTTCTATTACACTTTGATTGATTGAGACTTTTATTAGTAGGTTGCACAGTGAAGTGCATATTCCGTACAATTGACCACTAAATGGTAACACCCGAAAAAGTTTTTCAACTTGTTTAAGTCGGGGTCCACTTAAATAGATTCATGATACAGATGTATACTATCAATATATACTATCATCATAATACAGTCATCTCACAAGATAATCACATTGAATTATTTACATTATTTACAATCCGGGGTGTGGAGGGGAGGACGGGGGGGTTAGGTTTGGTTGTTATCATCAGTCATCAACAATTGAGAACAGAGAAATGGATATTGGAACAGTGTAGGTCTGACTTGGTAGGATATGGACAGCAAGTATTGGGCAGAGAGAGAGAGAGAGAGAAAGAGAGAGAGAGAGAGAGATCAGAAGGCATAAGAAAAAGTATCTGCATTTTATTGTTTACATTTGATTATTAACAATCCGGGGAGGGTGTTAGTTTAGGGTTGTAGCTGCCTGGAGGTGAACTTTTATTGCGGTTTTGAAGGAGGATAGAGATGCCCTTTCTTTTATACCTGTTGGGAGTGCATTCCACATTGATGTGGCATAGAAAGAGAATGAGTTAAGACCTTTGTTAGTTCGGAATCTGGGTTTAACGTGGAGTTATCAACGTTTGATATGATGCGGCCCAATATAAATCGTACCATGGACCCTGAAATGTTCACCCGTTTACACCGCAGTGTGGTGGCCGGTAGACTGGGATGTAGGACTAGCTAACGAGCCAAATCTGGTGTGCGTCTTAGCCGTAGCATTCGTTTAGGGCTGCTGCAAACTGGGCTAGTTAGCTCAGTAGCAAGCGTGTACACGGCATCTAAAGTTACAAAATGACTCTGCTCTAACTGTCGGACACGCCCCTCTAGCAGGAACAACCTCTCCATGAGAAGGCTGCAGGAAGAACACAAAGCCATACTCCAGCAGATTCTCCCATGGGAAATAATGACGATTGAAATAACCTAATATGCGGAGTCAAACTGTCTCAGAGAAAGCCAAACACAGTTGAAGTGTGTAAGTGTCGAAGCTAAGATGCCCACTGACCTGACCAACTTAAGTATCCTGTCCTTCAACCACTCATGCAAGGATGCGTTCTTTAACAGCTCTCCAGAAGTTTGTCCATGTTTGTGTGAGGTTCCCATTTTCTCGCTACATTGCGCTTCAAATATCGGGACTTCACTACATCGCAGATTTCTTTTAAAAACTTTTTTTCAAGCCATAGTCTTTGTCAGGGGTTCCCATTACGTCGATCGCGAGCTACCGGTCATTCGCGGAGGGTGTGTCAGTCAATCGCCAGCCAGGCATTAAAAAAATAGACTTAAAAATGAGCGATCCTCAATCTTCACCAAGACGTCGCTTTCGTCACTTGATTGACATTCACGGCACCCGAGGGTCTTGTGATATGACACTGGCTGCTGCGAGCTCATTATTAAGAAAAAATGACCGACAGGAAGGCGAGAAACACTTTTCATTTCAACAGACTCTTGTCCGTACCTGCTGTCAAAACTCTAAAGACTCTAAAGTTGCTGTCTTCACAATAAAAGCGCTGCTTCATCTTGCCTGCGCTAGTAAAATAAGAGTCTCAGAAAGCTAGCGCACACAAACTAGCAAGCTATGGAGTTTGCCGCCAATGTATTTCTTGTAAAGTGTTTAAAAGCGAGTATGGAGCTGGACAAATAAGAGGCCAAAACAAACCACTTTCATGTGGAATTGGACAGAAAAGAGGACTTTTTCCTCCTCCATTTAAAAATGTGGACGTTATCAGCATTACTCTCTGATTCCAATCAATGCAAGTCATCAGAATCAGGTAATACACCAACTTACATTCTTGTCTATATGAAATAAAGGAATATATATGTGTTAAACATGCTTGTATTATCATTAAACACCTTTAACTTGTTAACAAAAACTTCTCTTTCATGAATAAATATAAATTATATACATGAATGAGGTAGATCCCCTCGACTTGAAAAGTAGCTCGCCTGCAGAAAAAGTGTGGGCACCCATGGTCTATGTGTTGGTTTTATGGAGAATTTGTCTTATTTTCTATTACACTCAAAGTTTGAAATGACGCGGCCCAAAGTAAAGCGATATTCTTTAAAACGCAATCGTGCCATGGACCCTGACTTTTCACCCCAGTGTGGTGGCCGGTAGACTGGGATGTAGGACTAGTTAACGAGCTAAATCTGGTGTGCGTTTTAGCCGTAGCATCGGTTTAGGGCTGCTACAAACTGGGCTAGTTAGCTCAATAGCAAGCGTGTACACTGCATCTAAAGTTACAAAGTTACTCTGCTCTAACTGGCAGACACGCCCCTCTAGCAGGAAGAACTCACATGTTTTCCTTCACCGAGTCGAGTACTTGCTGTTTTCGGAGGGGGGGGGGGGCTTCGGAGCGGGGCTTGCTTAGCTCTGCTAGCTTAGCAGCTAACTAGCTGAAAGTGAAGGGGTGAAACAAAGAGAGCAAGTGCTTTGTAAAGTTGATAAGAATACAAAATGTGTCGGAGAAGCTGTAAAACATTTATAAGCACACAAAATATAAAGATAGTACTTAGCTTAACGACGGAGAGAACAGCCGAACCAACAGCACCATGAACGAGCAGCAGCGTGAACATTTTTTATTCCTTTGTCGGAAGAAACTGTAAGACACTAAATAGAAATGTGGCTAAATAAAAACAACAAAATATCAACCCTGTGATGTCAATACCTACTGGTGGATAGTGCCCACCCATTTTGTGACGTGGTTAGCACAATCCACTATTCAGATCTGGTTTGGGAATTATATTTATCATATTATTTCGAAAATAAAGGGTAAAAAATATGTAGCCCAAGAACCGTGTTATATTGAACTTGGAGTGTATACTACTGTATGTTGTGGCGATCGATAAATATTTACTAAGCGGGACTTCTATTTACAGTTTAAGGGTGATAATGCTAACAGCACGGCGGCTAATCTTGACGCTACTGGATCTTCATCGCAACAATTTTAAATTGATCAAATTTTGACGGAACACATTTTTGACAAACTTCTTCTTCAACACCTTCCTCATCAATAACACATCTACACTTTGGTGAGACTTTGACTGGAGCTATGTCAAAAGACAACAGTGGGACATAACATCGCAGACTGCTATCAGCTATTATCAATCAATCAAAGTTTATTTGTATAGCCCTTAATCACAAGTGCCTCAAAGGGCTGCACAAGCAACAACGACATCCTCGGATCAGATCCCACAGATGCAAAGTGGAGATGAACTCTTTTGATGCACGTTATCTTCAATGTCAATAAAACAGCTTTGGCATGATCGATGTGGTATGAAAACGCAAACATGCAAAGTCAACATGGAATGCTAACAACAAAGCTAATGGTCGTAGCTGCGTTTATCAAGTTGACGAAGTTTTTGGCAGAACAACACACACCTGTTGTTACAGTACAATGTACATGGAAGCCTAGGTCTAACTGAGAGGAATTACCCAGGATGTGACTAAGTATTGTACTGGTTGGACGATGCCCGTAGCAATGACCATGCTTCTTTTTTTGAGTATTGTAATCTACAGTAGAAAACACTTAATGCTAATAAGAAATGAATGTTTCGAGGGCTCTTATTATGTAAAAAAATGTATTTGAACGGCCGTAAACCGTTTAGTTAATGCTCCAACTATGAATAATTTATTATCAATAATCCTACTTCGCGAAAATGTGTTTACCATAGTCATGTCTGATCCCAATTAACTGCGATAAACGAGGGACGACTGTAACGATTCAAAAGGTTACGCCCCTGAGTAGCTGATCGTCTACACCTGTGCTTATTAAGAAGTGCTTATTCAACAGATTTGATTTCTGCATGCTAACATGTTGCTCACTGAACTGAAGTCTAATAAAGTACACGGGAGGTATGCACTAAGGCAGTCCAACATTTGTAAGTAGCAAAAAACTTAAAGTAGTGCCTTAACTTAAGAGCTTAATTGGTTCTGTGATTGAGCTCTTAGCTCAAACATCCAAAATAAATGTCTCCCCTAGAAATGAATTGAAATCGATTTAATTGGTGCTTAACAACACCAAAACAACGCAATTTTAACATGTAAAATCATTTTTAAAAACAAAAACAAACATTTAGTTAATACATATTTTGTAACACAATACAATAGAATGTATTACTTACAACTATAGTAGTTTTATGAAGTAATGTAATAATATTGTACTATATTTACCTTGGAGAGTGAGCTTTTACAATATCGCCTTCCAGCTGCTTCTCCGTCAAACACATCATCATCAGCTTTTTCATATTTTTATGAATAAAAGTCCACCGTTTAGTATTATTTTAACATTCTTGACTGGCGTTAGACTCATTCAAGTGCGATGAATCAATATGAATAACCTTCCTATTGTAGGTGGTTTGTGAAAAATCCTTTAAAAAGAAATTAGAAAAAAAAGTAAAACACGTGCTAAGTCAACTTTTTTTGAGGTATGTTTGCATTTCACAAGATGTCCTGCTCGCTGTGCTGAAGTCGAATTAATTACACTGGAGTCATGCAATAAACCAACCCAACTTTTGGGGCTAGGTGTTTGAGAAAAAGCCCCAAAAAGCCAAAGAAAAAGCAAAATACACTCACACTATAATAAATAAATGATAAATGGGTTATACTTGTATAGCGCTTTTCTACCTACAAAGAATTTGAACTTGACAAGTTGATATTTGAGAATGGCAATCACTAGCATAGAAAACATGCACACAGATAATGCTCTTAACTGACATCTCATCACAAAAATGTATTTAAAAAAAACTACGTGCAAACTTGATAGCACACGCAAAGCTGATATGCTAAACTTGTGCGGAGAGGATTTTGTCTCTTAAGTGAGCAGAATAAGAAGCCAATCCATTTAGTGTCTGTCCTCATGAATATGCAGAATGTATGCTGATCATCAGAACGCCCACAATACTGGGAGGAAAAGGTGCAAACATAATTAATTAATCAGCACACACAGTGTGATCTATCAAGACTGATCGCTGTTCTTTAGGCGCTACTTTACGTCTTTAATTAGCACGTCTGAAAAGTATGTGCAAACTGGCAGAGTTAGACACACAGCTGTGAGAAAAGAGGTGCTCGTGCTGCAAAGACATATGATGGACAGAGAATCCTCCATCCTACATGTGTATGTCAACATATTTAGACTGTCATGAATAAAAAATATTCGACATATCATCTATTCTGCAATATCATTTTATGATTTTATAGCTGCTGGATGACTTAAGGGGCTGCAAATTCAATTAATGCATTTTGGTGTCTGCTTGCGTTTTTTTTTTTTTTTTTTTTTTAATGCCGTTTGTTTTTTTATTCACAAAATATATATAGGAAAATATAATAATACAATAATATATAACACATTTCTTATATTTATATATATTGCATATTTCCTATATGAAAAGACATCTTTCTTCTTGCGTTTGGATCATTCTAGACGCATGAATGCGCTGCAGGTGTGATGGTCCACCACCTCCCTGCAGCGCGTCCGCCACTAAAAATAGTTCCTGTTATCTATAGATCAGGGGTCACCAACCTTTTTGAAACCAAGGGCTACTTCTTGGGTACTGATTAATGCGAAGGGCTACCAGTTAGATACACACTTAAATAAATTGCCAGAAGTAGCCAATTTGCTCAATTTACCTTTAACTCTGTTATTATTAATAATTAATGATATTTATCTTTGTGGAAACACTGATCATCTTAATGATTTCTCACAATAAATATATATAGAAACAGATAAATATCAATATGCAACACTTTATTTTTATATTTTCTCTAAGTGCACATTTTTCAAATTGAACATTTTCAAATGATCACTTCTAAGACAGTCTTGTGAAATCACAATATCCCATTTTAACTAGCTAGCCACTAACATTTTTTAACAAATCATGAATTACTTTGCACCATGTTTGTACAAATAATAACTCATGTAAAATACAAAAGTAAACTCTCAAATTTTTAAATCATGTCCCACTTTAAACTGGACACCAAATCTGTTATCTGTTTCTTTGTCAGTTAGTGGGAAGCCTGGCATTGCATGCTGTTAACTAGTGTGTTGTACTCTGGTGTGTAACTTGACACTGCAACTCTGAGTGATGATGTGCATCAGTGAGGCGTGTTCTGTATTTGTTCTTGATGAAGTTCATGTCAGAAAAGGCTGATTCACAAAGATAAGATTTTTCCTCATTGTTTGCGGAACCTTCTTAATCTTTTGGACATATTTTCACAGCAATCTGGCCTTAAGCTTAATTATGATAAATGTAAAATGTTAAGGATCGGAAATCTAAAGGGAACGTCCTTTCGAATGGAATGCAAAGTGCCTGTTTTGTGGACAGATGGACCAGTTAACATACTTGGTGTTGTTGTCCTAGAAAATCTGGAAGATCTAGGCTCAGTAAATTATGATAATCGACTAAGAAAGCTGGACAAAATTATGCAATTATGGAAAGGGAAATCCCTAACCTTGTATGGTAAAATGTCTATTGCCAACTCGTTAATTATTTCTCAATTTATTTATTTGTTTTTGTCATTACCAGCTCCATCACAAAACTTTTTTAAGATTTATGAGCGGAGGGTCTTCGATTTTGTCTGGAACGGCAAACCAGAAAAGATTAAAAGAAAGGTTTTGTACAATGAGTATGGATATGGGGGCCTGAAACTTCTCAACATGGAAGCTATGTGTCTGTTTTTAAAAGCATCAATTGTTCCAAAGATGTATTTAAACATTGAGTGGTACACAAATGTCCTGTTGGACAAAAAACATGTACTGTATCAAAAGAAATTGTATCCTTTTTTACAAGTGATCTCCTCCCAGAGAGTCTGCTGGGAAACATAAAGGAAACAATCCACTCATAGTGGTGTTTTCAATTTTATGTGCCAGAAAAAAGAGACAATATTTTGCAGCAGTTAATATGGATGAACTCTAATATTGTAATAGATGGAAAGCCTTTCTTTTGGAAAAATATGTTTGAAAGAGGAATCATTTTTGTCAATGATATTATCAATGAGAATGGTAAAATTATGAAGTATGATGAATTTAGAACTATGTATGGTGATGCTTGCTCAAGCTTTTAATTTTATCAACTAACTGGAGTAATTGGGAAAATATGTAAACAAATAATTAATTATGGAACTACTAAATTATTAGTTTGTAAACCTCTAATAAGAAATTCTAGTTGGCAAAAAGGAATTAAAATAAATAGAAAAATAATTTTTATTTAATAAAGAAATCTTTGAAGGCTGCCTCATACAACACAAATGTAAAATGGGAGGACTTTTTTGACTGCCCGTTGCCATGGGATGCCATATTCAAACTAATCTATAAAACCACTATCGATGTGCAAAATCGTTATTTTCAAATTAAAATTATTTATAACTTCTTACCCACAGGGAAAATGTTAAAATTATGCAATATGACAGAGTCAGATGATTGCCGATTTTGTTGTCAGGAGCCTGAATCCACCCTGCATTTGTTTTGGTATTGTCATATTGTGTCTTTGTTTTGGGTGGAAGTTGAAAAAATGTGTTTAAGGATTGGTTTCTTTATGAAGCTTAATGTGGTTTCTGTTATTTTAGGAGAGTTCATTGACAATCATGATTTAGTCAATTTAATTATAGTACTCGGTAAAATGTTTATTTTTAAGGCCAAAAACAGATATTCACTTAGTATTACTTTCTTTAAAACATTTATTCAGTATTTTCTAACTTTAGAAAGTTACATGGTTGAAAACGATAATGATGCCAAAAAACATTAAAAAAAAGATGAGAAGTCCTCAAAGGCTTATTTTGAAAGTATAATTATGTTTATAGATTATATGATATCTGTTGTTGTGTTCCCTAATTTGAGTGACCTGGACATAATCTGGACTGTACATAAATGCTTATTTTGAAAATGTAATTTTGTTTATAAATTATATGCAATCTGTTGTGTTCCCTAATTTTTTTCTGTGTACATGAATGAAGGTGTGTGTTGCTGAGTCCGACTTGGACATTATCTGGACTGGGCCTGGTTTAAAAAACCCTTTAAACAAATCTAATTTCATTGACAACCTGGTCTGTTGAAGATAAGGCCCTTTTTTAAAAAATAAAATAAAATAAGATAAATAAATAAAAAACATTTTCTTGGATAAAAAAGAAAGCAAAACAATATAAAAATAATTACATAAAAAATAGTAATTAATGAAAATGTTAGTGGACCAGCAGCCTATACAATCATGTGTGCTTCAGGGACTGTGTCCCTTGCAGATGTGTTGTCTATGTTGTGGGAACCAGAATATTGGTAGCAGAAAGAAATAACCCCTTTTGTGTGAGTGGGTGTGGATGAGTGTGCATGGGGGAGGTTGTTTGGGTTGATGCACTGATTGAAAGTGTATTTTGTGTTTTTTCTATGTAGATTTAATTTTAAAAACGCGACTCATCTGGTCCTTACGGGCGACCTGGTGCCCGCGGGCACCGCGTTGGTGACCCCTGCTATAGATTGTAATTCGATGTTACAGTAAAGGTGTGCTGCTAGTCAGACAACATCGCACACAGCTTGGAGAGCATATTATCGTTGTGGCCTCTGCAGCCCTTTGAGACATTTGTAATTAAGGGCTATATAAGTAAACTTTGATTGATTGATTGATTGATTGATTGATAATAGCATGAATGTGGAAGGCCCATTTGGCCAGTAGTACACACAAACATTTTAAATAGGGCGCTCCGCACCACTTTTCAATTGTACACGCAGTCTTAGCAGATCACACGCAACATGTTTACACAATTGTATAGTTTGCACACATCGTTTAGCGCATGATATTTGGATCTTTCCGGATCAGGCCCTTATAGTCGTAGGCTCCAAATCTGATTTTTTTGCCCTCCACCGATCTGATATTTTTTTGCCAGTCCAAACGCTCCAAAGTGCTTCAAATCTGATATTTTTGCATTAGATTTGGGCCACAACAGGAGGTCGCCTGATTTTTTCAAATATGAATGTAGTCTAACCTGTTTGCGACTTTTACGTCATCTTTGATCGAGCTGTGTTATTCGTGTGCGCAGCACGATCACTTTCCTTTTTGCAGTTCTCGTCTTCCTCCCCCTGCAGTTGTTTTTTTATCATCTGACTACTTCCTCGACACAACAACCAAGACACAAACCCACTAACACACTGATCTGTGGCGTCCATGTTTTCTTCTGTAGTAGCACCTTCCCTGTTCGTTTACGGAATCCGGTCAACTTCCTTTGTTTTCACTTTGTCGAACTGCGCAGGCAAGTGACGTCAAGGCCACTTTAAGACCACATTGGGTCCTGTGCGTGTTAATACTGGAGTCTGATAAAGATCACATTTTACTTGTAAACCAAACAATCAGCTGGTAAATACCCGGTTTAGAAACAATCTGATTTGGTCTAATTTGGCCTTCAATGTAAACATAGTCATATTGCTTGAAATATGAGTTGTCTTACATACAGTAGGAAAGGGATTTATATGGCCCAATTTGTCACGGTTTACCTGACACATGAAACGTGACAAAAACGGGGGGCTGCACTATCCACTTTAGCTGCCAGATAGCAGTAGAGTGTTGTATAGCTTAAAATAAAATAACATTTAAAAAAAAGCAATTCTAACTTTGACCACAGCATCAGTTGCTATGTCGAGTGGCGCTTTCTATCATTTTCAGCAAATGACATTGCAAAAATGATTATCCTCCCTCTTCCTCTCCAGTCTCCACCCAGGAATGGGGGCTATATGAATCCCTTCCCTACTGTAGCAAGACTTCCTGTGTGATAATATGGCAATATTAGTATGACTGGACGGACTACATTATGGTGAACCGTACCAAACATCTCTATGAGCTCATGGTCAGTCAGCAGACTAACAAGTAGTGTAGCGTTGCTCTAATTCAGGGGTGTCAAACTAATTTTAGATCGGGGGCCACATGGAGAAAAATCTACTCCCAAGTTGGCCGAACTGGTAAAATCCCGGCATGATAACTTAAAAATGAAGACAACTTCAGATTGTTATCTTTGTTTAAAAATAGAACAAGCACATTCTGAAAATGTACAAATCATAATGTTGTTGGGTTTTTTTTACACTTACATGTCGCGGTTAATAGTATTCTATCTTTATTTGTCGTTATTTATACTTTCTGAATTAATTATGTGATAATGTTTATCATTGGTGTTCATTTTGAATCTATCAAGATAAAAAAAATAATATCAAAATCAAATTACAGGATGTTATTTATGTGCTGCACTAACATCATGTGTTTTTTTTTGTTTTTTTACATATCTAGCATAATCTACAAAGATACAAATAATTGCTATTGCGACATCTAGTGGACACATTTACAACAGCAGTTTCTTTCATTCAAAAATTCTGGCTCATATTTATACTTAGCAAACTGATCCCGCGGGCCGGATAAAACCTGATCCAGTCTGCGGGCCGTACGTTTGACACCCCTGCTCTAATTAGTCAGCTTTCTTTTTGTTTTTAGCAACTTAACTTTTCTGAGAATACTTTCACCAGGATGCTTGAGGGTCTGTCTACGTTCTCGTTCATCCCAAACATATTTGATGGGATTCAGGCTTGTTTGGCTGTGGAAAAGGGTACATTACATCAGTTTCAGTAGCGTAGGTTGTAGAACAGGCCTGGGCAATTATTTTTGACTTGGGAGGTGCCAATTTTAGAGAAAAAAAAAGTGTCTGGGGGCCGGAATATCGATTTTTAGTAACACTAATACAAAACCTCACAATAATGTCTGATTGAATGCTAAAAACGTTATGACAGACCGCCTTAAAAAACTGAATGGAATTTTATATTTTTTACTGAATGAGACACCCAGAATGTGGGATTTACAATATTAACTACGAACAATAAAACACTGAATATTGACATCATATGAACGTCACACCCCCTCTCAATCGACATATTTTACAATCAAGCGAAATGCAACAAAAATGCAACAAACACAGCGAAATATGAAGGCAAAGTCGAAAAAAAACACCTACAATCTGATACATCTAATATATCATTAAGCTTTAGAACTTTGTTGTAAAAATCTCCTTCAGCGTCTGTCCCTGACACCTGCATTTCAGGCTGGCCGCTCTGGAAACACTCTGTGGAAACGCTCCCCACCCACACTGCTTGGTGCCTTGTCTGAGCTGCTGTGACTAAGGCTATGTCTACACTAAGCCGGATAACCCCATAAACCAATATTTTTTTAGCCTAAGCCTCGTTTCAGCCACACTAAATCAGCGTTTAGGGTTCCCCTCCTCTGACAAAGATGGAGGCGAGTCATCCAGACTTGCCCGTGTGGAAATCACACATGAATACCTTAAGAGAAGCAAACGCGCGATTGCAGTTATTTGGGATACAACACATCTCAGACGGCAACATAGCAATGTTGAGCGACGGTTTTGCATGAGGCCTTGAAGAACGGCAGCCTGGTGGGATATGTTAGTCACCGAGTGTGTTGTGCCAGCTGAACGGCAAGAGAACTTTCGAATGTCCAGGTCAGCTGTGATTCTACCTAGTGAAAAACTGTCCATTTGTTGAAGGGGAGATAAAGACAGACTACGAAAAACAGCGAATGCATTTGGACTGGCAAAGCAGACTATTACTAGTTATTGTCCGCGAAGTATGTCGAGCGATTACTCAACGTCTAGTTTCGTACTCCATAACTACTGTGGAGCCATGAAGTGGTTGCGGCCGTCAAGTACGACCGCCAATTTCAGCTGACAAGCACAGTATCCTGACCAGATATCTATGATTGTTGTAAAATGTTATTTATCACATTGTTTACTTTCAGACGTCCATTTAAGATTTGATTCAGGTATGATGGCTCAGGTGTGATTCACTATAATAGTCTAACAGCTGCTGATGGTGAGGCAAGCAAGGTTTACCGTTAAAAGAAATGTAGCAATAGTCTACATTGAAACACAGGGTAAGGATACACTTCCAGGTCAGAGGTGACTATGACACGCACATTTTTTTCGCATATGCGTACTAGGTCGCGTTGCGCTGGCGGACGGAGGGAGGGAGGGGGTCTTAAACGACCTTTGTGTGTGTGTGGACATGGATAAGGTTAGGTGGGATTTTCCCTAGATAACCTTAATTGGCTTAGTGTAGAAGGGGCCTTAGAGGCCTACTGAAACCCACTACTACCGACCACGCAGTCTGATAGTTTATATATCAATGATGAAATCTTAACATTGCAACACATGCCAATACGGATTAGTAAAGTGCAATTTTAAATTTCCCGCGAAATATTCTGCTGAAAACGTCTCGGTTTGATGACGTTTGCGCGTGACGTCACGGATTGTGCGGACATATTGGGACACCATTGTGGCCAGCTATTAAGTCGTCTGTTTTCATCGCAAAATTCCACAGTATTCTGGACATCTGTGTTGGTGAATCTTTTGCAATTTGTTTAATGAACAATGAAGACAGCAAAGAAGAAAGCTGTAGGTGGGATCGGTGTATTAGCGGCTGGCTGCAGCAACACAACCAGGAGGACTTTGAGTTGGATAGCAGACGCTTCTTTCTGTACAAGCAAGGCTTTTTTATGAGCGACCAAAAGTTGCGAACTTTATCGTCGATGTTCTCTACTAAATCCTTTCAGCAAAAATATGGCAATATCGCAAAATGATCAAGTATGACACACAGAATGGACCTGCTATCCCCGTTTAAATAAGAACATTTCATTTCAGTAGGCCTTTAGATTACCATAGTAACTAGTATATCATGCAACAGCGTAGATTCCAACCATTGAAATACTTTGTATAGTTCAAGACTTACGGTCATTTGCAAACATTACTGCACATCATAATGGCGGCTACAGTTTCCATCTTAAAGATCTAAAAAAATTTTGGGGGAATGTCCGGCGGGCCTGATTGAAAAGCTTAATGAGCCGCAATTTGCCCAGGTCTGTTGTAGAAGGACATTCATGGACTAAAAGTGAGCACCACAAAGCAAGAAAAAGAAGAAAAAAAAAAGTCCAATATGTGAGCTGTTCCTTCTCGCTGGGAGGCTGCACTGCTGGACATCTTCATCGCCATCTAACCTCAGAGCTCCCCCGCTAAGAGAAAAATGTTCTGGTGTGTCTGCGGTGTTTGTTATATCAGGCTACGATCCGTATGTTGAATTCGCCCCTTGCTTTGTTCCACTGAGACGTGGCGCGTTCAAACGCGTGACCTACGCGTCTCTCAGTGGCCGCTAAATGAGTGTCGGGAAGCCGGGAAGCCATTAGCCTGGCTTAGCGGGCACCGTTGCTTAATGAAGCACAAGCGCCTACTCTCACGGCGTGGAGGAGAAGAAGACGCGGGCCTCATTTGCATGCGGCCGGCGCACCGCGATCGAGTCGGCGGTTGAGGCTGCAAACACAGGCCTGAGCGCCGAGAGTGACACGTAACTGAGAAGGGCCCCGAGAGAAGCAATTAAGAGATAGATTATACAAAGTCTCTTAGCACGCAGCTTAGCATGGCTACATCCCGATATAAACATTTCTGTTGAAGCCAGCACTTCTACAACGTGCGAGCGGGCCAGCAGGACAATTTCAGGTCACGTTTGATGAATGCAGAGGGTGTTCTTATTTGCTAAAGTAGCGGCTTCAGCCATGATGGAAGGCGGCTTCCGCGTGCTGTAAATTCTACGCCACGGAACTTTGACAATTCACTTAACCCGTGAACAGTCAAATAGCCCCGAGCTGCAATCAACCCAGATTGCAATTTTGCTTATTACGGCAGTACAAAGCGCGCTTGTGGGGCCTGTTGAGTGAAATGAAATGAACGTGCGACACGGGCCTTCATAAAGCCAAGTAAGTTAATTGTATTGCAGCTTTTATGCTCGATTCAGGTGATGCTGAAAGGCGCGATCTGTTTGACTGCTTCACATGAATGCTTTCACGAGAAGTCAAAAAATCATGCGGGAATGAGGATGCTGGATCACGGCACGGATGTTTGTTTAGCATCGCTTCAAAGCATCACGCTGCAGACAATACACCTTCGCCCTCAGGTCACGAGACGTAATTACCACTCGTCACCTGCAACATGATCTCCATCTAAATGTGAGGTAGAAAACTCAGTCAACAGAGTGTGTGAAATAGGCAAATATTGAATCTGCTGAAATCACATTGATTGACACTGACTTTGTTTAGCCTCCTTTACATTTACAAAGTGTTATAAAATATGCAGTATATTGCCAAAAGTATTTGGCCACCCATTCAAATGATCAGAATCAGGTGTCCTAATCACTTGGCCCGGCCACAGGTGTATAAAATCAAGCACTTAGGCATGGAGACTGTTTCTACAAACATTTGTGAAAGAATGGGCCGCTCTCAGGAGCTCAGTGATTTCCAGCGTGGAACTGTCATAGGATGCCTGCCACCTGTGCAACAAATCCAAATCGTGAAATGTCCTCTTTTCTAAATATTCCAAAGTCAACTGTCGACTTTATTATAAGAAAATGGAAGAGTTTGGGAACAACAGCAACTCAGCCACCAAGTGGTAGGCCACGTAAACTGACAGAGAGGGGTCAGCGGATGCTGAAGTGCATAGTGCAAAGAGGTCGCCGACTTTCTGCACAGTCAGTTGCTACAGAGCTCCAAACTTCATGTGGCCTTCCAATTAGCCCACGTACAGTACGCAGAGAGCTTCATGGAATGGGTTTCCATGGCCGAGTAGCTGCATCTAAGCCATACATCACCAAGTCCAATGTAAAGCACGTCACCACTGGACTCTAGAGCAGTGGAGACGCCTTGTCTGGAGTGATGAATCACGCTTTTCCATCTGGCAATCTGATGGACGAGTCTGGGTTTGGAGGTTGCCAGGAGAACGGTACATTTCGGACTGCATTGTGCCGAGTGTGAAATTTGGTGGAGAAGGAATTATGATGCGGGGTTGTTTTTCAGGCATTTGGCCCCTTAGTTCCAGTGAAAGGAACTTTGAATGCTCCAGGATACCAAAGCATTTTGGACAATTCCATGCTCCCAACCTTGTGGGAACAGTTTGAAGCGGGCCCCTTCATCTTCCAACATGACTGTGTCCATGAAGACATGGATGACAGAGTCTGGTGTGGATGAATTTGACTGGCCTGCACAGAGTCTTGACCTGATAGAACACTTTTGGGATGAATTAGAACGGAGACTGAGAGCCAAACAACACAATAAATAATAAAAACCATAAGAGCTTAACGTGATCAATAAAAAGCCTTATTAAAAAGCTGTGTCTTTAATTAGGCAATGAGTTGCAGGGTAATTAACACTTTGCCAACAATAATATCCTCCTGAGAACCAACGTACACTGCGGTGGACATTTGTGCCTTGCATCAGGACTATTTAACTCTCACAAAAGAAATGGATGACCCCTGCCTTAGGGGGTCATGACAAAAAATACCTGAGAAGCACTGCACTAGGAATGTAATGGTCAAAGTAGAGCTGGGCGATATGGCCTTTTATTAATATCTCAATATTTTAATATCTCGATATTTTTAGGCCATATCACAATACACGATATATATCTCAATATTTTGCCTTAGCCTTGAATTAACACTTGATGCATATAATCACATCAGTATCATGATTCTATGTGTCTACATTAAAACATTCTTGTTCATATTGCATTAATATATGCTCATTTTAAACTTTCATGCAGAGAGGGAAATCACAACTAAGTCAATTGACCAAAACTGTATTTATTAAACAGTTATTAAGCAGTGGCACAAACATTCATGTCATTTCCAAAACAGAAAGTGCAAGATTGTCAGAGACATTTTAAAACAAGCTATTAGTGCACTTTTTTGCATGATGTCACTAAGATGACATATCAAAACAACACTAAATTAAAGTGCACTTTTTGTACAGAACGCCACTACAATAGTTTAAAACAAATAAAGTGCACTTTTGTGCATGATGTCACTAAGATGACATATCAAAACAACACTAAATTAAAGTGCACTTTTTGTACAGAACGCCACTACAATAGTTTAAAACAAATAAAGTGCACTTTTGTGCATGATGTCACTAAGATGACATATCAAAACAACACTAAATTAAAGTGCACTTTTTGTACAGAACGCCACTACAATAGTTTAAAACAAATAAAGTGCACTTTTGTGCATGATGTCACTAAGATGACATATCAAAACAACACTAAATTAAAGTGCACTTTTTGTACAGAACGCCACTACAATAGTTTAAAACAAATAAAGTGCACTTTTGTGCATGATGTCACTAAGATGACATATCAAAACAACACTAAATTAAAGTGCACTTTTTGTACAGAACGCCACTACAATAGTTTAAAACAAATAGTGCACTTTTGTGCATGATGTCACACAAGATATTTCAATAACTGTCAAATAAAAATGAGCTGCATAATAGTTGACTATTTTTTTCATACGGTGTTGATCTGGAAAAGGTTGCTTGGGCATTTAGTTGATGTGGCACCGAACGGAGATATTGACATGCAGAGTTTGAAGCACTCTTCATTCTCTAGCGGGTGACTTTTCAAGTCACTTTTCAAGTCATGCTACAAATTAGCAGTGGTGCTACCTTTTGTAGCAACGCTTTTGCCGCATACTTGTTCAACATTCTCCCGCTTGAAGCCAAACCACCGCCAGACGATGGTAAATGTAAATGTAATTCACTTCACCCTGTGCTGTTTTTCTTGGGAATTAATTCCATCCATCCATCCATTTTCTACCGCTAGTCCCGTTCGGGGTCGCAGGGGTGCTGGAGCCTATCTCAGCTGCATTCGGGCGGAAGGCAGGGTACACCCTGGACAAGTCGCCACCTCATCGCAGGGCGGCAATTAATTCTTCCTTCATTTGTTACCAGATTCGCACCTTCTTTCTCTCGTGTTACCACTCGCACCACTCCGCTAGCATCACAGCTAACGTTACGATGCTGCTACCTCTCTGCTCGGCGAGAGCGTGTGACGTTGCACGCGTGACAGTATGTGACGTATCTAAGAAGGTGCGCTTGTTTTACGTCTCAGTGAGAAGGAGACACAAGAAAGAGTGAGAAAAGCCTGTAGTGTAATGCCCGCAGCTAAAAGCAACTTTGTGAGAACATATACTCGAATATCACGATTTAGCCATTTTCTATATCGCACAGAGACAAACCCGCGATATATCGAGTACATTCGATATATCGGCCATCCATAGGTCAAAGGTATTAATGATTACTGCGGGGAGATTCCTCGACGGTTAGTATTGCCGTTTTAAATTGGAATGATCGAAAAACAGTGATTGATAACTCCACTTTGATAAACTCACACGCTTACTGGCGCCAGCTCGCTAGCTTAAATGCACATTAAGAAACGACATACCCCAAATTTAAACTTATATAAACACATTACTGTCTGAGCAACTAAGATATTCAATGCAGTGCACATTGAACCTACAAACTGTGCTCTCTTAGAACAGAGTGATCGTTCTATACTTAGAGGAATACGAGACAGAGGTGTTTTTACCGTGCGTTCAAGAACCGCTGGACAAAGTAGGACGCCACAACACCCCACAGAAATTTAAAAAAATAATAATACATTTTATCTACAACGCACTTTTCATTTGAAACATTCTTAAAGTGTTACAGCACAATTCAATATGTAGAGAAATAAAAGCTTAGCCATTAAACAGATACAATACTGAGACTAAAACACTATTAGTGAAGCATAAGAAACACAAAACATGCAAAACAGTGGCTTTTCTAACAGTGTGTCTATTTATTTTACCTATTAAAAACCACTTGGTCAAAAGATTTTCAGTGTGTGTATAAGTACTTTTTGAGCACATTCAACAATACCGTTATAATAATAATAACGGTGATCATTTTGGCCACTATAACCGTGATATACAATTTTCCAATGATTAAATCCTTACACTGCACTAACCTTTGTGCACACCGTTCTTTGCAGATGGCTTTGGGTCAGCTTCTGTAACAGCAGGCGTCTCTGCAGGCTGTTTTAGTGATGGTGGCGTTTCAGGTGGCTGATAAGTTTTGATGTGTTGACGTGTGATGTTTCGTTTTGATGTGTTGAAGTGTGATGTTTTCTTCCTTATGAAACAGTGAATAAATCCCAAAATAATTGGCGCTTCTTTAAATGAGTTTAGGGGAAGTTTACGACACAGGTAGCAGAAAAAGAGTGATTCATATGCTTGCCCGAACCCACCTACAGCACAGTAAGGGGAATTGTGCCTCATATCTCATATATTTTATTATCGGATTTATACGTGTGACATCATAATCCTCACAAAAGCAAAATATATGCAGAACAAATTGTGTAATTTATGTATTTCGCAAAAAAATTCTCAGAATTTTAGCAGCTTATGGTGCATAAGAGGTTCCATTATGTCTGATCTCTAAATGAGGATGAAGTATTTATGCCATGTTTTAAAATATGAATGAATTAAAATATGACCCTGCTGAGGGGTGATAATGTTGAAGTAGTTCCAGGCATTTATAGCTTTTAAAAGTCCTGTTTCATGCAGTTCTTTTAAATGGTCAATAGTCGTCGAAATGAAAGACAACTTCCCATCTTCTGCTTTGATCATCAATAAAATGTGCGATGTATGTTCCACATGCCCCCCTGAGATAAGTAGTTTCATGTCACACGCTCTGAATCCATCAATAATTACAGTGGCAAATTGAGAGATGGTTGAAGGCTTCTACATTTAGACCGCCAGCAGATGTGTCCCTCGACTCTTTCTTCAGCGTTCAGCGTCGCCGCCTTTTAAAATTCTTTTCAAGAAGTCGATTCCCAGCGTGGCGCCGTTTCCCTGCACCGCCACCGCCGTCTGGCAGCTCAGGCCTCGCTGATGTTTCCCCTCACAACAAAACAAATCCTGTATGCGCATTATGTTACATTCAGGATCCACGCAGTGTAATTAGGTGAAATGATGACGCTATTTAGTGTCACTGAAAGGCTTTGTGCTCGTTTTGTGTTACATGAGGGGATTTAGTCGTCCGATCCAGTTTGCCACGGGCGCAAACCCACTTGTTAATGTGGGAAAAAACCCCACAGCTGTATGCTAAACTTCGGGTTGGACATGATAAAGATTGCATGGTTACTGCTGAGATATTATTTTCCGAGGTTGAATAGTTACGAAAAAAAAATGTGCAACTCCAATTTTTGTCAGGGTCATTTAAAAAAAAGTCTTTATGGGAAAAAAAGTTGTAATCTTTGAAACAACAATTCTAAAATTCCAACTTTTTCCAACTATTGTTGTAGTGATTTTTCCATTATCAATGTTTGTGTCTACACTAGTATTTGTGTTTGAACGTTACACAGGACTGCAGCTAGGTGGCGGCAGTGCTGAAACTAAGCAACAGATCACTTTGTACGTTAACCCAGTAGGAGTAGTAAGTACACAGGGACACATGAGTGCAGAGCCAACGGAGGCGGACGGACGGATACGTTTGTGACAGGAATGAAAAAAATTGGAGGCGTCGTTGCGGCATTTATAAAGAATGTTTGTTTTGACTATTAAATGAACCTAAAATATGACTTATTTTATCTTTGTGGAAAATATTGGACACAATGTGTTGTCAAGCTTATGAGATGCGATGCAAGTGTAAGCCACTGACACTATTGTTCATTTTTTAAATATTTGTATTTTATTTTTTTATAAATGGCTGTGATGATAATAATGTCAATGAGAGACTTCTAATCACTGCAATGTTGGAATTCTTATCAATATTGATACTGTTGTTGATATTATTGATTTTTGTTTGACTACTTTTGGATTGTTTTGTGTCATGTTTGTGTGTCCTCTTAATTGCTCTGTTGATTGCTATAATGAATGTTGCTAGGCCGGGTTTGGTTTTAGAATTGGTATTGTATTATTATGGTATTATTGTATATTATTTTGTTGGATTGATTAATAAAAAATTTAAATTAAAAAAGAATGTAACTCAGTGCATTTGTTGGTCAGATAAATAAATACATCTTATCAAGTTGTCAACAGTAAATCAATTCAATTCAGGGGGGTCAAAATGTCTGTCCCCCAGAGGAGTCATTACAGAAAATAATTGAGAGGCACTATAGGGATGTAATGATCAACGTTGTTAAAGATAACCGCGGTAAAACTCTCGACAGTTTCTAATGCAATTTTAAATTAGAATGATTGAAAAGTCGTCACTTGTTCCCTGGGGGCCACACCTGTTGTTTTGGATTGAACTCTCTGGGTGGCTGGGGCCGTGCTCTGGCTCCCGCACACACGGGGAGTCAAATATATTGTACATACAAATACACAAATATACTCACATACACAGTTATTCATACATACACACATAGGTACCTACGCTCCTACATACATACACAAATACAGTACATACCTACACACTCAATGTTTGTACATCCACATGCACATTCACTGTACAAAAAATACATATACAAATACATATACATATACATTCAATGTACAAACATACATATACACATACATGTACACTACCGTTCAAAAATTTGGGGTCACCCAAACAATTTTGTGGAATAGCCTTCATTTCTAAGAACAAGAATAGACTGTCAAGTTTCAGATGAAAGTTCTCTTTTTCTGGCCATTTTGAGCGTTTAATTGACCCCACAAATGTGATGCTCCAGAAACTCAATCTGCTCAAAGGAAGGTCAGTTTTGTAGCTTCTGTAACAAGCTAAACTGTTTTCAGATGTGTGAACATGATTGCACAAGGGTTTTCTAATCATCAATTAGCCTTCTGAGCCAATGAGAAAACACATTGTACCATTAGAACACTGGAGTGATAGTTGCTGGAAATGGGCCTCTATACACCTATGTAGATATTGCACCAAAAACCAGACATTTGCAGCTAGAATAGTCATTTACCACATTAGCAATGTATAGAGTGTATTTCTTTAAAGTTAAGACTTGTTTAAAGTTATCTTCATTGAAAAGTACAGTGCTTTTCCTTCAAAAATAAGGACATTTCAATGTGACCCCAAACTTTTGAACGGTAGTGTACATATACATTCACTGTACAAACTTCATATGTACATACTGTACATATACATCACTGTACAAACATACATATACACATGCTGTACATATACAAGTAAATATACATACATACACTCATGCATATAATCATGTTTCATCATATTAAAGTTTTTGTAACACATGACACACTGACAAAGCTTAACCAATGGTAAATGGTAATGGTAAATGGGTTTTACTTGTATAGCGCTTTTCTACTTTCAAGGTGCTCAAAGCGCTTTGACACTATTTCCACATTCCCCCATTCACACAAACCTTCACACACACACAGTCACACACTGATGGCGGGAGCTGCAATGCAAGGCACTAACCATGACCCATCAGGAGCAAGGGTGAAGTGTCTTGCTCAAGGACACAACGGACGTGACTGGGTTGGTAGAAGCTGGGGATCGAACCAGGAACCCTCAGGTTGCTGGCATGGCCACTCTCCCAACCGCGCCACACCGTCCCCTATTGTTACTATAACAATCTACAAGGTTAATATAGTCTGCTTCTCTTTCTTCCCCTCCATTTATCTGCTTTTTTCTGTATTTCAAGTTATCATTACATATATGTATTGTTGCATTTGAACAATTGTATTGTTGATAATATAGGTAATTAATGTTATTATTCATTATCAATAGTGCTATTTCTATTGGCATTTGTATTGCTCCATTTATAGTGTAATAATGTTCATCGTAATTTCTGTGTTATTATTTATTTCACTAACTGCTTCTTTGCTATCACTTTTCCCATAATATTTGTACATATCCTATTTGCTGATGTTGTTCTGTTGTTGTTGTTATTGTTGTGGTTGGGTTTGCTGTTGTTGTTGTTGCCTTCTCTCTGTCTTATCCCCTCTTATCCTCACAATTTCCCCCTATGTCTTCCTTTTTTTCTCTTTCTATCCCCTCCTGCTTTGGCCCGGCTCCAAATAATAATATAAATCCATTTAATAAAGACAAATAAGACAACAAGAGAAGTATCCCACATTTCTCTTTGGTAAAGTCAATATGTACAGCCGATATGGGCATCTACATCTACTATATGATTTACCTGAGAAGCTGGACAGGACAAAAAAAAAAAAGAAAAAGAAAAGCCGTCACTGATAACTGCACGTTAATAAACTAACGGACTGGCTGGCGCCGGCTCGCTAGCTTAAATGCTAACATGAAAAAAGAGACATTAACATCCACACTTACCCCGTTAAGAAATGACATAGCCCAATCTAAACCTGTCATGTCTGTGTGATCATGTTTGGTTTTAGTTATGTTCGGTTTTGTTTTTGGACTCTTTGTGCACTGTTGTTTGTTTTGTCACCATAGCAACCCATTAGTTTCACCTGTCATGTCACGCACCTGTCTCACGCTTTGCACTCGCACACCTGTCACTGATCATGTCACTGCTATTTAAGCCTGTCTGTTTCAGCTGATCGTTCTGGTGACATTATCCTTTCATACCATGCTACTTCTGATATCCTTTCTACCTCTGCTACCTTTCATTCGAAGCCATAGTTCCATGCCATAGTTTTCATGCTGTTCCATGCCAAGTAAGTTTTTGTTTATTGTTCATAGTTTCTGCCTTTGTGCAAGTTTTGTTTCATTAGTCAAGTTTTTTCTCCGCCATTGTGCGCGCCTTTTGTTTGCTTCCTTTTTTGTAGTCTGTTAGTGTTTAAAATAAAATATGTACTTACATTCACGCCTTGCCCGCGCCAACTTTCCTTTGCATTCCAGGAAAACACAACACCCCAAGGTCCACGTTTTGACAAAACCAATATAAACACATTGATATCTGAGCAAAAAAGATAGTCAATTGTACACATTGAACCTACAAGATGTGCTCTCTTAGAACACAGTCATCGTTCGATACTCATAAGAAAAGAGGCAGAGATGTTTTTACGCTGCATTCCAAAAACTGCTGAACAGAATAAGATGCCACAATGCCAGCTAGACATAATTATTAATAATGGATTTTATTTGTTACACACTTAAGTCTTAAAGTGCTTCAGTACAAATCAATATTCGAAACTATAACAACTGAGCCAAGAAAAAAGATAAAATACTAAGACTAAAACACTGTCAGTGAGGCAAAAGAAACAAAACCTGCTAAATAGTGGCTTTTCTAACTAGTGTTAATTTTGTTGACTGAACATTTTCGTCTTAGTTATCGTCAACCAGCAGTGGCGGGCCGTGCGTTTCCCACCTAGGCCTTCAGTGATGTCCTACTTAGTCTACTTCACCTCTCAGAATACTGTAATTACCGTAATGTCACCACATGGACACGGCTGGAGATACTATACAGAAACACACTTGCACTCTACAGGGCATTGATAACCCTCAACAGTGTACAAAACATTCTATTTTTCGGCGCATTTAACATTCAATAAACCCGCTTCAGCAATTAAAACATATCTACGGAGCCCCTAAAGCAGACCTGGGCATTGTACGGCCCGCGGGCCGCATCCGGCCCTTTGCGCATCCCTGTCCGGCCCGCGTGAGGCCAATCATAAATTACAAAATACATTTCAAAAAGTATCTATGTCGAGTGTGCAATACAACGGTGCTGCTTTTGTTTTGAAAAGTGTTATTTGTATTACTTCCGTGTGGACGTATGCGCGTGGGCGATTGTGAGTGAATTGAACGGCGCAATTACAAATGACAAAATAAAGTTTAAAAAACATCTATGTCGTGCGCGCAATACAACTGTGCTGCTTTTATTTTGAAATGTGTTATTTATGCCGTATGTCCGGGGGGAACCTGTGAGTGAAGGTGCATAGAGACAAGTGATGAGACGCTAAAAAAAGAAAAGTTGATGAGGAATGGCGTGTTCCCAACAAGAGATGGACTGCTAAGTATTTCTTTACATAAATTAATGGTAAAGCCGTGTGCTTAATGTGTGGTACACAGGTTGCTGTGTTTAAATATCATTTTAATCGCCACTACACAAAGAAACACGAGGGAAAATACCGGAATGTGTCTGATTAAGCGCGCGCAAGGGAGGCTGATGCGTTGATGGTAAAACTGCAAACCCAACAAGGACTTTGTGCCATATTTCACACCCCCAGAGATGCAGCCGTCAGGACAAGTTTCGTCATTTCTCACAAAAGCGCCAGAAAAAGTAAGGCGTTTTCTGACGGAGAGTTTATTAAGGAGTGCTTATTGGACTTTGTTGCGCTGATAATGCCCGGAGACATGGACTGTTTTTTGCTAACTTTGGATGAGAGCTCTGATGCAGTCAATTAAAGAGACAACCACAGGTAATGACTTGTTCACAGAGGTAAATGGGTGTTGGGACAAGCTGGCAGGTGTGACAATCCAATCCACTTTATTTATATAGCACATTTAAACAACAAAATGTTTCCAAAGTGCTGCACAATAATATTAAAAACAATATTCAAATATTATCCTTAGCTCCACCAATGACTGAATAAAAAGAAAAAACAATTACATATAAAACCAATATAAAAAACAATATAAAATAAATATGATTAAAAACTATTTTTAACAACAGGTGGTTGTCCAAATCTGATGGGGAAAAATGTTGGATAATGCAGGATAAAGTGACCATCAAAAGCAATCTGCTTTTGTATAAAGTTAAGTTAGGTTAAATTAAATTATTATTATTATTATCATCATTATTATTTATCTTACGGTATATCAAAAATAATATTGAGCAAAATTTAATTGAAATATTGTCGTGTGGCCCTCCAGCAGTGCTCGGGTTGCTTATGCGGCCCCCGGTGAAAATTAATTGCCCACCCCTGCCCTAAAAGGATATGGGGGGAATTTTTTTTTTAGATATGTATCTCGTGCGCACGCAAAAGTTTCTCGTGCTCACGAGATACATATCTGGTGCGCACGAGATAGTTTCTGGTGCGCACCAGAAAGCATTGGATGCATGCGCTGTCAGGACTTGGTCTGTGGCGTGGTTTACTCTCCCGTGGTGCAAACGAATTGGACCATACGTGGCGTGCAGGTGAGGACATGTTTAATCTTTTAACTCAAACAAAAGGTACAAACAAAAGGCGCTCACAGAGGAGGTAACAAACTTGGCTATGACAAAACAAAAAGCGCGCACAAAGGCGGAAGTAGAAAACTAGACTATGAAACAAAAGACATGCACGTGGGCACAAAACTATGAACAATAAACAAAACTTACTTGGCATGAGATGAAACAAGAACTAACGTGACCAGGAACTGTGGACATGACATGAATGTGTGATGTCGCCAGGACGAACAACAGAAACAGAAAAGCCTATATAGTGACATGATAAGTGAAAACAGGTGCGTGACTAACTGTGAACAGGTGCGTGACATGACTGTGAAAACGTGAGACAGGTGTGTGTGAGTCCAAACGTGGAACAGGTGAAACTAATGGTTGCTATGGTGACAAACAAAACCAGGAAGTGAAACAAGGAACTAAGGAAGTGTCCAAAAAACAAAACAGCACATGGCCAAACAAAAACATGAACACAGACATGACAGAACCCCCCCCTTACGGACAGATCCCAGATGTCCAAAAACAAAAAACAGGATCAAGAGTCATGGGAGGGGGGGAGGGGGACATGGCGGTGGGTCGCCAGACCAGGTGTCCCCGAATCCACCGGGGCAGGATCAGGTGGCGGCGACGCGTAGATCGCCGCTGTACCTGACGAGGTGGGCGACCCGGGAATGGCCATATCCATGGCCGATGAGGTGGGCGCACTTGGCGTGGCGGACGACCAGGCTGTGGCCACCTTCGTGGCAGACGAGGAGGCAGGCGCGTCGTCGTCATCATGGCAGGCGGCGAAGTTTGGCGTGGCGCGTCAGGCGGCGAAGCTTGGCGTGGCGGGTCTTGGTCTTGGCGTGGGTCTTGGTCTTGGCGTGGGTCTTGGTCTTGGCGAGGGTCTTGGTCTTGGTGAGGGTCTTGGTCTTGGCGAGGGTCTTGGTCTTGGCGAGGGTCTGGGTCTTGGTCTTGGCGAGGGTCTGGGTCTTGGTCTTGGCATGGTTGGTCTTGGACTTGGTCTTGGTGTTGACATGGTTGGTCTTGGTCTTGGACTTGGCGTGGCGGTGCTTGGACTTGGTCTTGGTCTTGGTCACTTGGCGGGTCTTGGTCTTGGTCACTTGGCGGTTCTTGGTCTTGGTCACTTGGCGGTTCTTGGTCACTTGGCGGTTCTTGGTCACTTGGCGGTTCTTGGTCTTGGTCACTTGGTGGTTCTTGGTCTTGGTCACTTGGCGGGTCTTGGTCTTGGCTTTGGTCTTGGCGTGGGGCAGCCACGGGCGGCACTTGGCGGCGTGGGGCAGCCACGGGCGGCACTTGGCGGTGTGGGGAAGCCACGGGCGGCACTTGGCGGCGTGGGGCAGCCACGGGCGGCACTTGGCGGCGTGGGGCAGCCACGGGCGGCACTTGGCGGCGTGGGGCAGCCACGGGCGACACTTGGCGGCGTGGGGCAGCCACGGGCGGCACTTGGCGGCGTGGGGCAGCCACGGGCGGCACTGGGCGTCGTGAAGCTGCGACTGGCGGCACTGGGCGTCGTGAAGCTGCGACTGGCGGCACTTGGCGCCGTGAAGCTGCGACTGGCGGCACTTGGCGCCGTGAAGCTGCGACTGGCGGCGCTTGGCGTCGTGAAGCTGCGACTGGCGGCGCTTGGCGTCGTGAAGCTGCGACTGGCGGCGCTTGGCGTCGTGAAGCTGCGACTGGCGGCGCTTGGCGTCGTGAAGCTGCGACTGGCGGCGCTTGGCGTGGAGCAGGTACTGGTGGCGCTTGGCGTGGAGCAGGTACTGGTGGCGCTTGGCGTGGAGCTGGGCGTGGAGCAGGTGGATCTTGGCATGGTCGAAAAACTGGTGGTGGCGGCCGTGCTGGTGGCTGTGGCTTGGCAGGTCGAAAGACAGGTGGTGGGGGTCGTGCTGGAGGCTGTGGCTTGGCGTGACGAAAGACTGGTGGTGGGGGTCGTGCTGGTGGCTGTGGCTTGGCAGGTCGAAAGACAGGTGGTGGTGGTCGTGCTGGAGGCTGTGGCTTGGCATGACGATGCTGAGCCACCCCACCTGAACAATTCCCAGCCCTAGCCCCCCCCCCCTCAAGGAGCGGATACCAGACGCGCGCCCTGCGGTCTGGAATCGTTTCTTTGGGTGGGTGGAGGGTGGTCAGGAGGGGGGCAGAATCCTCCCCTCCAAACTGTCCAAAAAGTCTCTCTTTCCCCCCTACCTGGGCTTTTGTGGGTGAAAAAAAATATTGTGACTTGGACGTGGCTTGAGTCCTGGGGGGCGGGGCATGGAATTTGGGTGGCTTGGATTGAACCGGTAAAGAATTTGGAAAAAAAATCTCCAGGTCTGTGGAGTGCTCCTTGAGCTGCCAGGCTGGCTGACTTCCATTTCCGCCCGGGGGGGGAGGAGCTTGCAGGAGCGCAGCGTGCTGTCCGCTCACCTTCCCTGACGTCCTCGGTCTGGAGCGCCGCTTCCGGGACAGGGATGACGAGCCAACGTCCCCGTGCCAAAGGGAGCTGATCGGCACCAGTTTGCCGGTCGGACCCCACATGAGATCCCTGCGCTCCATGGGGGAATGGCGGAGTGTCTCGGCTTCCATGGCGCGCAGGACCTCCCACGTTCCTTTGTCCAATCTTGCGGGAGAGCTCTTATGCTGGCGACATCTGTCAGGACTTGGTCTGTGGCGTGGTTTACTCTCCCGTTGTGCAAACGAATTGGACCATACGTGGCGTGCAGGTGAGGACATGTTTAATCTTTTAACTCAAACAAAAGGTACAAACAAAAGGCGCTCACAGAGGAGGTAACAAACTTGGCTATGACAAAACAAAAAGCGCGCACAAAGGCGGAAGTAGAAAACTAGACTATGAAACAAAAGACATGCACGTGGGCACAAAACTATGAACAATAAACAAAACTTACTTGGCATGAGATGAAACAAGAACTAACGTGACCAGGAACTGTGGACATGACATGAATGTGTGATGTCGCCAGGACGAACAACAGAAACAGAAAAGCCTATATAGTGACATGATAAGTGAAAACAGGTGCGTGACTAACTGTGAACAGGTGCGTGACATGACTGTGAAAACGTGAGACAGGTGTGTGTGAGTCCAAACGTGGAACAGGTGAAACTAATGGTTGCTATGGTGACAAACAAAACCAGGAAGTGAAACAAGGAACTAAGGAAGTGTCCAAAAAACAAAACAGCACATGGCCAAACAAAAACATGAACACAGACATGACATGCGCATGGTTTGAGGTGTGTGTGAAAATGCCAGTTCAGGAGTTAATTCGGCTGTATTTCCAAATAGGACTTTCCCCCATGAGGCAAAATGTGAATGCCTGCCACAAATGTATTTTCTTCACGGGGCGCGCAGCGCTCGCTGAACCTGCATTTGTGGCTTGGTCTGTCCACAGCGGATTACTAGGTGCAAGACACACACTTTATCTTCCTGGTTACTGTATCGCTACGTGTTTGGCATTATTTAAGACTTTATCGTGCCTGTAAAAGGACAGGTTGCCTCTTCTGTGGCATTAATGAGATTTAAAGGAGTGTTGTTAGTCCGATGTTGATGTGATAAAACCTCTTTCTTGTTTGGAAGATACACACAATTGTAACTGTTATTTCTTACTGCACATAATAAATATGTACAATGTGTTTGTAAAATTGTCATTAAATGTATAAACGTAATATTGCCTGACAAAAAGTGATTTGACGTAATATTTTGATATTACGTCGTATTTCAACAAGTAAACAGTACAGTAGGTACTTGATTTATATATATGTCATTCCCATAGGGTATTCTAGTAGAATATGCAGAGATAAGATGTGTCAATATCAAAATGTTACTTGAAATAAATGTTTGGCAGCAACAGAGCGGCCATTTGGGTAGATATTTGCTCTAAAAAGGGTATTTCAACAAGTAAACAGTACAGTAGGTACTTGATTTTGATATATGTAATGCCCATAAGGGTATTCTAGTAAAATATGCAGAGATGAGATGTGTCAGTATCAAAATATTACTTGAAATCAATTTTTGGCAGCAGCAAAGTGGTTGTTTTGGTATATTTTAGCTTTGTAAGGGGTATTTCTACAAGTAAACAGTACAGTAGGTACTTGATTTATATATATGTAATGCTCATAAGGGTATTGTAGTAAAATACGCGTGTGTAAATATGCGATGTGTAAATATCAAAATATTACGTCGAATCACTTTTTGCCAGGCAATATTACATTTATTGACAATTTTACATAAATTAATACATCCAAACACGTTGTACATATTTATTATGTGCAGGAAGAAATAAAAGTTACAATTGTGTGTATCTTCCAAACAAGAAAGAGGTTTTATCACCTCAACATCGGACTAACAACACTCCTTTAAATCTCATCAATACCACAGAAGAGGCAAACTGTCCTTTTCCGGGCACGATAAAGTCTTAAATAATGTCAAACACGTAGCGATACAGTAACCAGGAAGATAAAGTGTGGGTCTTACACCTAGTAATCCGCTGTGGACACACCAAGCCAAAAATGCAGGTTCAGCGAGCGCTGCGCGCCCCGCGAAGAACATACATTTGTGGCAGGCATTCACATTTTGCCACATGGGGGAAAGTCCTAGTTGGAAATACAGCCGAATTAACTCCTGAACTGGCATTTTCACTCACACCTCAAACCATGCGCACGCATCCAATGCTTTCTGGTGTGCACAAGAAACTATCTGGTGTGCACGAGAAACTATCTCGTGCGCACCAGAAACTATCTTGTGCGCACCAGATATGTATCTCGTGCGCACGAGTTACATATCTAAAAAAAAATGTTCCCCCATGTCCCTTTAGGGGCTCCGTACATATCTGACGTGGTACTGTCAAAATTAAAATAATTGTATAAAACAAATGAAACATGAAAAAATTAAGAAATAAAATTGTATTATAAGCCAGTGGTACCGTCGTAGTTGGTCGTAGTCGGTTGATTAGAGAGAAGGTCGTGGCCATATCCCCATGTCACCGCTGGTGTTGTGCCAAAATGTGATTCCCTGCCAAAAATGGATTTCATTTGCGGGAGCGCGCACTGCTTGCTAAACCTGCATTGCTTGGCTTCGTCTGTCCACAGCGGATTACTAGGTGTAAGACAAATATTTTATCTTTGTGGTTATTGTACCGGTGAGTTTTCTGTGGCTTTCTATGGCTCGTATGGTTCTGGTGCCACTTCCTGTTTTCGCAACTTATGATTGGATACTCACTTGGATACGCTGTGAGTAATCCAATCACAGCGTTAAGCCAGCTAGAAGGCCTTCCTGACAACAACTTGTGATCTGATTGGCTATTGCAATTATCTATCACCTGTATGTGTCTGTTCACTTACAGTGCACAGAGAAGGACCCCGGGCAGATTTCATACAGCATGGCAACATAAGCTAGCTGAATTATGATTGGATACAAACTCTAACCTAAAAACAACAGCACTACGAGCATAATATGACATGAAGAGAATATGAATACTTTTAGATATTTAGGGAAAGCAAACAAAAATGTACTTTTATCTTTGATTATGATCATGATTTCTGGTTATGTTAGGCCAGCAGAGAAGGCCCCTGTCAACTACCTATTTTTCCATGACTAAACCAGGACGATAACGAAGCTACAATGACAAAAACATTGACGAAATTAAGTACAAATTTCCCCTCCAATGCTGTCTTGATCCTGTTACAGCTCTTCGGCATGGGCTAAGTGTGTGATTTGCAATTCTTTACCTGAACACTAGGGGCAGTGTTTTTCTGAGATTGAGCAAGCACGACTGCTTCAGGTGTCGTAGTTGTGAACAATGGTGACTGAAGTGACATCCAGATCATTGTTAGAGCTGGAACTGATCGATATGGAAGTTGCTTTTATTGTACAACAAGGTGTTCAATTTAAACATGGTGCTTTCACGAACTAAAAAAGCCGACCAATCCCAACTCTTCGGTTGGAAATTAATGGAGGAAAGGTGCACATCAAGCTCTACCGGATTGTTTGGAGACGGTGGAGTGAGCAGTGACGCTCTATCATAATAACTTAAGGCTTTTAAGCTCTCCCATTGGAAATTTGACATTTCCTACAAATGTGGTTATGTAATCCCTGCCAAACATTTTGTTAGACTTACAAATTGTAGCAGCTCGTGTGGCATTCGTGCAGGTCAGGAGTCATCATATTACGTTTATGCTGGTAGTATTACGAATGTTCAGAAAATATTTTGACTTTTTTCGCACAAAAAGATGACTTACCGGTAGTTTTTTTCTGGGGGGGAAAAATGACACAAAACAACTTTGTTTCTTAAAATGAATTGACTTTTTTTTTATCTAAAACGGCAACATATTTTTTTTCAACATTTAACCTTTTTTGTATTGTTGATAAATGCTGAAGTTTTACCTACTTGGTTATGAATTCATATGTTTTATTGATTATGGCATATTCACTACATCCTCCTGAGAATCAGCATTCTCTGCAATGGTCAATTTCTTTTGTGAGAGTTAAATAGTCCTGATGCAAAGCACAAATGTCCTCCGCAGTGTACGTTGGTTCTCAGGAGGATATTATTGTTGGCAAAGTGTTAATTACCCTGCAATTCATTGCCTAATTAAAGAAACAGCTATGGTTTTTATTATTTATTGTGTTGTTTTCTATCTTGATTATTAATATTACTACTATTATTCTCCCAATGTTACGTTTAATTAACTTATTATTGTATTATTTATATTTTATTTTTACATACAGTACAGGTTCAAAGTTTGGACACACCTTCTCATTCAATGCATGTTCTTTATTTTCATGACAATTACATTCTTCTATTTTTTTGTACAGCACTTTGCCTGTGTATGGAAAGTGCCAAGTAAATACATTTTGATTTGATTTGATTTGATTATTTGAACACGTTGTGCACCAATTGGTCAAAGAGGCCTCTAGAAATGGGGAATCAGGAGAAAGGAGCTGTAGGGGGGGCTTAAAGAGGCACGAGTAGCTTGTTCAAGGCTGAAGATGGAGTGAAAACCACAGGAAGACAAATGAGGACTTCTTGAGTCATGCAAAGCTGCTCTATCTAGTGGCATCCCGCAATAAAACCGAGCTCTGAAAAAGAGCGTAATTGGACTTGGAAACGCGGTCTCTGTCTTGTGGGAGAAAGATGCTGACACAGACGCATCGTCACCTTGCATGCCAGGCCTGGGATACGTTTTAAGTTGATATCTGGCGGTGGAGGGCATACATCACAGACTGGAAGGCCAAAAGCTCAGCCTATAAATGAGTGCACTAATTTACTGCTTCGCCCATCACTCATGCGGCCTGGAGAGTGCAGGAGCTTCATGACACTTTCACATTGTGACAAATGTACACAAAGGTTCCTTTAAATGCAGAATTAAACTACACGGGTTAGCGCAGGGGTCGGCAACCCAAAATGTAGAAAGAGCCATATTGGACCAAAAATACAAAAAAAAAAATCCTTCTGAAGCTGAAAAAAATTAAAAGCCTTATTTAAGTCGTGTAATGAATGCAACACATGGTGTAAGTGTTTTAACTATTAACTATCGCAAATCTTCGTTGATAGAAAATGTTGAAATGTAATATTTATTTTACAAATTTTTGTAACATTGGAAAACATTTGGAAAACGGAGGCTTCTCAAAGGGTGAGATAAGTCCTGGAAATTACTGACTTAGAATGGCTAAAGGTATAGATGTGTGTCCAAGTTAAAGGAAAGGGCAGGCTGTCTTCTTCTAATGTATTTATTACAATCTTTACAAGCTGGGTAACGTTTGCTGTGGTCTATAACGACATGTCACACAAACTATTAGATGGATGATGTGTCATGACACATGCAAATATAAATTAAATACACAGAGGACATAAGTAAATGAAATTAAATGAGCTCAAATATACCTACAAACGAATCATAATGATGCAATGTGTACATACAGCTAGCCTAAATAGCATGTTAGCCTTGATTAGCTTGCAGTCATGCAGTGACCAAATATGCCCGATTAGCACTCCACACAAGTCAATAAAATCAACAAAGCTTACCTTTGTGCATTCACGCACAGCATAAAAAGTTTGGTGGACAAAATGATACAAAGAAGGAGTGGCATAAAACAGGTCTTACTGTGGCAGCGCCGGAGAACGTTGTACATGTAAACAAACTACGGTGCGTTCAAGGGCCGCCAAAATTAGTAGGACAAAACGGCGCTCACCAAATCCTCTCATCAGTGAAGCATGTTTAATATAAACAGTGGGATTTCTAAGAATTAGGAAATGTGTGTCATGCTTGCTCTCTTATAGAAACAATATTTAAAAAATAATTGTATATTTTTTCCACCATCTTTTAAATTTTCCTACATTTTTGAAAAAGCTCCAGGGTGACACTAAGGCCGCACTAAAGAGCCGCAGGTTGCCGACCCCCAATAACTAAATAACCCACTGGCTGCTGTAATACAGTAGCAGCTCTGTCTACAACCACACTCTGTCTATTCCATCTAGTCGAACACGCAGGAAGTAAAGCCAGCATCCATTTTCCAGTAAAACTAGATTTTCTGAAGCCCCGTGCAGACAGCTGCCTCGTTTCAAGGAGAAACGTCCATTCATCAACGAGTCTGTGAGATTGAGATGTCCCGCTAGCATCTTTGCATCATTCAGTCAATTTCCTCTCCATTGTGTCAGAGGCACCATTCGGAGAAACAAGGCTTTGGCAATTTGGTGGTGCTGTACATTTCTGATGGAGTGCTTTTATATGTATGTATGTATGTATATATATATATATACAGGTAAAAGCCAGTAAATTAGAATATTTTGAAAAACTTGATTTATTTCAATAATTGCATTCAAAGGGTGTAACTTGTACATTATATTTATTCATTGCACACAGACTGATGCATTCAAATGTTTATTTCATTTAATTTTGATGATTTGAAGTGGCAACAAATGAAAATCCAAAATTCCGTGTGTCACAAAATTAGAATATACTTGAAATCTCCATCTCCATAGAGCAGGTCAGCAGCAGGAAGCATGAAGTGCTCTAAAACTTGCTGGTAGACGGCTGCGTTGACCCTGGAAAAAAGAGCTGGACTGCTGCTGAGTGGTCCAAAGTCATGTTTTCTGACGAAAGCAAATTTTGCATTTCCTTTGGAAATCGAGGTCCCAGAGTCTGGAGGAAGACAGGAGAGGCACAGGATCCACGTTGCCTGAAGTCTAGTGTAAAGTTTCCACCATCAGTGATGGTTTGGGGTGCCATGTCATCTGCTGGTGTCGGTCCACTCTGTTTCCTGAGATCCAGGGTCAACGCAGCCGTCTACCAGCAAGTTTTAGAGCACTTCATGCTTCCTGCTGCTGACCTGCTCTATGGAGATGGAGATTTCAAGTTCCAACAGGACTTGGCGCCTGCACACAGCGCAAAATCTACCCGTGCCTGGTTTACGGACCATGGTATTTCTGTTCTAAATTGGCCCGCCAACTCCCCTGACCTTAGCCCCATAGAAAATCTGTGGGGTATTGTGAAAAGGAAGATGCAGAATGCCAGACCCAAAAACGCAGAAGAGTTGAAGGCCACTATCAGAGCAACCTGGGCTCTCATAACACCTGAGCAGTGCCAGAAACTCATCGACTCCATGCCACGCCGCATTAACGCAGTAATTGAGGCAAAAGGAGCTCCAACCAAGTATTGAGTATTGTACATGCTCATATTTTTCATTTTCATACTTTTCAGTTGGCCAACATTTCTAAAAATCCCTTTTTTGTATTAGCCTTAAGTAATATTCTAATTTTGTGACACACGGAATTTTGGATTTTCATTTGTTGCCACTTCAAATCATCAAAATTAAATGAAATAAACATTTGAATGCATCAGTCTGTGTGCAATGAATAAATATAATGTACAAGTTACACCCTTTGAATGCAATTACTGAAATAAATCAAGTTTTTCAAAATATTCTAATTTACTGGCTTTTACCTGTATATATATATATATGTGTATATATATATATGTATATATGTATATATATATATATATATATATATATATATATATATATATATATATATATATATATATATATATATATATATATATATATATATATATATATATATACATACATATAAAAGCACATGTATGTATGTGTATATATATATATATATATATATATATATATATATATATATATATATATATATATATATATATATATATATATATATACATACATATAAAAGCACATGTATGTATGTGTATATATATATATATATATATATATATATATATATATATATATATATATATAAAAGCACTCCATATATATATATATATATATATATATATATATATATATATATATATATATATATATATATATATATATATATATATATATATATATATGTATATATATATATATATATATATATGGAGTTACGCTGACTCAAGTTAAAAGACAGCAAAAGGGCTCTTACATTGAGAGACAAGAGGACGGGATGATGAGGTATTCTGGCGGAGGACACTTGAACTTCTCAGAGACATTTTTCAGGTGGAACATTTATTTTTATATGTGGATTCATTCACATCCATCACACACACAGCTGCTTCTGCTGCTTCTGTGCACTTAAACACTAAAATACATCACCGGCTTCCTCCATCTCTGTTGCCGTCCTACCCCATGCTCTGTATACATTATACAGACCTACACCGACCACAGTAGTAAGTTAGTTATTGATCCAGCTGCCAGATACTCCCCACACCAATTAAATGATTAATACTTTGATCAATAAACCATTATAAACATCGCAGAAGGAGAATTTAGGGTCGTTTTTATTTTGGCATAGCTTTTGTTGCATTGAACAGTCAATGCAATCCCATTATGGAGCAGCAGAGTCCACATAATACAATTTAGTAGTTTTGTTTTTGATTTTTTTTTATTCCTCATGAATTATAACATATGCATGTTTAAGATTTAATAGGACAAGTAACCATATTTGTTAAAAAATTGACCCAAAATACTTCACTCACTATTGACAGTAAAACCGCAGGATTTTTCATGTTCGGATCGCTGTTAGGGATGTGATTAAAAGTATGGATTAGGGCAGAGGTGTCAAACTAATTTTAGCTCAGGGGCTACATGGAGGAACATCTATTCCCAAGTGGGCCGGATTGGTAAAATCATGGCATGATAACTTACAAATCAAGACAACTCCAGGTTGTTTACTTTGTTTTACTTTGTCCAAAAAGAGAACAAGCACATTATGAAAACGTACAAATCACAAATAATCCTCTGGACAAAACACTTCAAGTTTGTTGAAAATTCTGAGGAAATTGGTGCAGTTTCAAAAACCCGATGAGCTTAGACTTTGTCTCCGTGTATCTACAAAACCAGGATTAAGCTTTAAATCACAGTCTTTCTGGGATTGAACAAAAACACAACACATAAACTCTTCTAGGTATCAAATACCTCCTTTGTCATGTCCACGTATCAATCCAGTGCTAACTCAACAAACCGTAAGAAACGGAGGTAAAATCTATTCAAAAGGGTTTAGTCTTCTCGTTTTTTACAGAGACATTATGGGGGAGTAAGGGTGCGAAATAACGATGTGTTCGAAGCAGAAGACATAAAACGGCAAGTTTTAAGTTTCATTTTGGTCGAGGGAGAGGAGCCGCAGCCACGCTTTACTTTGTACCTCTTGCTAGTCCTAACAGAATCGCTATTGTGACATCCAGTGGACACATTTAGAACAGCAGTTTTTTCTATTAAAAAAATGGAGCTCATTTTAGTACTTGGCAAACTCATCACGTGGCCCGGATAAAACCTGATCCAGCCCGCGTGCCTTATGTTTGACACCCCTGGTTTAGGGTTTTGTTTGGTTTTGGGGTTTGAGTTAGGCTCGATTTAGGGTTTGTTTTACGACTAGGTTTAGGGCGGGCATTAAAACCTTAAACATAGACAGGATTAGGGTTAGAGCTAAAATTTGAGTCTAGATTTTGGGTTCAGGTTTAGAGATATTGTTAGGGTTTGGACTAGGATTACAGTTTGGCGTCTGGATCTAGACTATGATTAAGGTTAATACTATAATTACTGTCTAGGTTTAGAGCTAAGACTAGAGTTTAGGGTAGGATAGGATTTCTGTTAAGGAATTGCTGAGGTTTAGGGTTAGAAACAAGAATATAATTAGAGGTTAGAGATGACAGAGTTTAGGCATTTGGTTCTGGCGGGGGTCAGCAACCTGTGGCCTTAGAGCCACATGCTCCCTGAAGCTTTTTCAAAAATATATGAAAATGGAAATAGATGAGGGGAAACAATAATTTTTTTTTGTAATATGTTTCTGTAGGAGGACAAACATGACACAAACCTCCCTTATTGTTAGAAATCCCACTGTTTATCTTAAACATGCTTCACTGATGAGAGTAGTTGGCGAGCGCTGTTTTTGTCCTACTAATTTTGGCTTGAACTCTCCGTAGTTTGTTTACATGTACAACTTTCCCCGACACTGCCACAAAAAGACGTGTGCCACTCCTTCTTTGTCTCATTTTGTCCGCCAAACGTTTTATGCTCTGCGTGATTGCACAAAGGTGAGCTTTGTTGGCGTGCTAATCGGGCATATTTGGTCAGTGCATGACTGCAAACTAATCAATGCTAACATGCTATTTAGGCTAGCTGTACGTACATATGGCATCAATATGCTGCGTTTGTTGGTATATTTGAGCTCATTTATTTTCCTTTACTTATGTCCTCTTTGTATTTAATTTACATAAGCATTTGGTTTGGGTTATGACTAGGATTTGAGGCTCGAGCTAGAATTAGAGAGGCGGATTTGTTTAGGGAGTATTATTGTGTTTAGTGTACGGTAGGGTTCGGGCTTGGATTACAATTTAGTGTTTTGATCTGGACTATGAATGGCGATAGCGTTAGGATTCCAGGTAAGGGTTAAAGATGGGATTATTGTTTAGGGTTAGGACTCGGATTGGAGTTTAGGTTAGAATAGGATTTCTGTTAGGGTAAAGGTTGGGTTTAGTGTTAGAAATAAGAATAGGGTTAGGAGTTATGGCTAAAATTCAAGTCTAGGCTTTTGGTTAAAGGGTAACTGCACTTTTTGGGGAATTTTTCCTATTACTACGGTTAGTGAAGTGAAGTAATATTTATATAGTGCTTTTCTCTGGTGACTCAAAGCGCCTTACATAGTGAAACCCATTATCTAAGTTAAATTTAAACCAGTATGGGTGGCACTGGGACCAAGTGGGTAAAGTATCTTGCCCAAGGACACAACGGCAGTGACTAGGATGGTGGAAGCGGGTATCGAACCTGGAACCCTGAAGTTGCTGGCACGGCTGCTCGAGCAACCGAGCCACGGGTTCAAACTAGGATTATAGTTTACAGTTTGCAGTATAATTGGGGTTTAGGACTAGGATTCCAGGTTAGGGTTAAGACTGAGATAATTGTTTAGGGTTAGGACTCCAACTACAATTAGAGTTTATGTAAGAATAGCATTTGTGTTTTGTTAAGGGTTAGGTGTAGAGCAGGTCCATTCAACTGGCGGACCACGAGCCACATTCGATCCGCCGAAGCTCTTGATTTTGAAACAACACCCATCTAGGCTAGATGAAAACATTCAAAATAGGGTTGCTCATGTATGCAGTACTCCCGCCACCCCCAAAAAGGGCAACAGCGAAGCATATGTGTCACAATGACGCAGCAGTGGGTGTGTAGAGGAAGATGGCAAAATTGACCCTGAAGAAAATCTAAATAAATCCCGAAAATTGGACTTTTAACAGGGACCTGACAAGAAAGTATGAATGTATTGAAATTGCTGACTTTCTTGTGATGTCTTTTGTATTCGTGGTCATGTTGTTTTGGGCTGTTTAACCCTAGCGATCGAAAATGGTTAAATACTTGTAGCACTGAATTTGACCAGTAGAGGGTGGTAAAGCTACACATTAGGTTTAATTGTGTTAAACCACATATGTGCAATGTTTGCTGTGTATTAACACTAAACCTTCTACTCTATTCATGGAACACACACATAAAACATATCAAATAAATGGATGGTATACTTTTGTAGTGTTTTTATTTTCAGTCGTATAAACCTAAATAAAGGAAGACATATAAAGAAATAAAATTATGAGGAAGAAAAATAAATAAAAAAAGGAACATCGGTCATCAACAACACTTAGCCTCTTTTTCTTCATGTTGTTAAGTATCTAGCTGGCTGCACACGCTGGAAGCGAGTAGCTAGGGCAGAATAATGAATTTATTGACAGAGCAGTGGGTAAGTTAATGTGTTACTTTGTAAAAGAGTAAACACAGTCTTAAAATTATATATAACCCGTGGAGGCACTTTCTAAAGTAAAATCCAAATTCTGATGTCCTGCCCCTGAGACCTTGGGCTCTTGAAACTGTGGCCCTCTTGATTATGTAGTTGAAAAGCCCTGGTTTTGTCATGACTTGGACTATGGTGCCGTTTCCTGCGTGGATTGTTTTCCCGAGATGCATAAGAATTGGATCGGACATGTAATATTCAAGGTAAATACATGATTTAATTATTTCTCTAAAAAGTGTAAACAAAAGGCGCGCACAAGGCGGAGACACAAAACTGGCTAAAAAACAACATTTAAGCTTAACGTAGACTATGGACATGAAACAAAAGAACTGCTAAACGTGACATTAAGTAAACAAAAACTTACTTGAAAAAGCATGGAAACGAGCATGGAACAATGGCATGGAATGAGCATAAACAGAGTGCAGAGTAATGACGCCAGGTCGACTACCTGGCAACTATGGCTTAAATAACAGTCTCTCTGATATAAACCGGTATCCATATTGCTCCATTTTTAGTGTAATAATGCTCATTGTCATTTCTGTATTTTTTTTTTATTTTTTTTTTTAATTTTCGTGAAAACTAATGGGTCGCCATGGTGACAAAACAAACAAGGATGCGTAAAAAACAGGAACTCATGGAGTTTTAACCAAACAGAACATAACTAAACTAGACATGATCACAAGACATGACATGTTTATGGTTATAAATAGTATACTGTTAGGAGTTAGGGCTAAATGATAGGTTTGGGTGAGGGATTAGGGCTAGGGTTGGTGTTAGGCTAGTGTTAGTGTTTGGTTTGGTTTGAGTTTATGGATATTGGTTCAGGGTTAGGACCAGTGTTGGGACTAACGCGTTACTGTAACGCAGTTAGTTTCGGCGGTAACTAGCAATCTAACGCGTTATTTTTTATATTCAGTAACTTAGTTACCGTTACTACTTGATGCGTTACTGCGTTATTTTACGTTACTTTTTGTGTAGTATCGGCTAGAAACAGAAGATCTGAGTGTGTTTTGTGGCAGCGCTGCGGTGTCGTTCTTCTGAATCTCTTGTGTCACACGGAGGAGGCGCGCTGTGTGTGTGTCTGGGTGTGGGAAGGGGAGGGAGGGGAGGGGTGCGCGCAGCAGCATTCGTGAGGGAGGGGCGGAGACAGAGAGAGCGAGAGAGTTGTTAACACGCATGCGCCGCCAGGCTCAGCTTTTTATTGATAGATTTTTTCAGATTTAATTTTTTATTATCTTTAGCAGGGGTGTCAAAAGTGTGCCCCGGAGGCCATTTGTGGCCCACAGCTAATGTTTTAAAGGCCCACGGCACATTCTAAAAATACTATTAAAATAAACAAAAACATAACAAAAGTGAAATAAAAAAGCTTAAAGGTGAAATTTAATTTAGAAAAAGTTGCAATGTTGACTAATAAAACAAAGCTGTTTTTTTTTCTTTCAAACTGTCATTGCTCAAAACATAATATTGAATCAAAATCAATTTAATTATGAATTATAGTACACACACTCTGTCAATTCTCTTATATACTCTTTCCTTCTAGACTTCTAGAGTGTTTGATTATCACACCACTCTAAATGAATAGACTATAAAGTTCACAAACATAAAGAGGGATCCTTGTGGGCCAGGCCAATATTTCCTTATCTCTAAACTAAAACTGGGGAAATGTGTAGAGTGTTCTGGGCTTCAGACATGATTTTATTTCAGAATTCCTTGAGAGAAAAAACGCCTGGTTAGGCTTTGGTATGTAAAAATAAAGTTAAAGTACTTATTTGGTTTACAGCTATGTTGTTATTATGCTGTTTGTTACTTATGCATGTTATGTTGCAGCTATTTAAAATAGTTTTGTCAATTTGTTCTGGCCTGAAAAAAGTTGGCCCTTTGAAACATATCTTTGTCTTTGTGTGTTGTATGTAGACCACATTGCTTAGCAGAGTTCAGTGATGCAAATGCATGTCGAGTTGATCAACAGATTGTATTATTCTCCAGTGTAATAACAATACTGAAATGAAGGCTAAAAGGGCATTAATGGGAGCTTTAAAAAAATAAGTAACTAAATAGTTACTTTTCACAGTAACGCATTACTTTTTGGTGTAAGTAACTGAGTTAGTAACTGAGTTACTTTTGGGATAAAGTAACTAGTAACTGTAACTAGTTACTGGTTTTCAGTAACTAACCCAACACTGGTTAGGACTAGGATTGGTTTTCGATCTAGACTTACAGTGTAAAGCTTGTATTAGAACTAGAAATGGGGGTTTGGGCTCATACTGAGGTCTGTGCTAGTGTAGTCCTTGAAATGAAAAATTAAAAACAACCTTCTGAAAAGTTAAAATAATTGTGTTGTAATGTATCGTCATAGTGTAGGTGGTTTTTTTTTAAGGTTGAATATGCATAACAGAAGAATCACCGTACAAATTAAATCTAATAAAAACATTTTGGTGAGCCATATTTGATAAAAACAGGTGTGATGTATTTCTTTTAGAAGACGAGTAGAGAGATAACCTCCCTGTGAGGAAGCTTTTGAGTTTAACTTCGGTACAATATTAATATTTAAGTCTGTTTTTGGGCTGTTTGCTTGAAGGTCAACGCTTTAAATTTCAGTTCTTTTATTCTCCCTCAGATCTTCCTCTTGCTCGTTTCTGGTCCAGATGGGACTCTGACAAATACATTTGCAAGTTATATGAAGGCCACTCTTGCCGTATCATCAGAGGTGGATGATGTATGCATGAAATATACTGTATGTTCATGCAAAAACGCAACACTGCGGCTCATCAGAAGGGCCAGCAAAGTATCCTAACAAGCAGTGCATGTTGTTGTGTGCTGAATGCAACAATAAGGGTTAATTACATTTTTGACAGGGTATTACAAGCCAGACTTTTTAAAGGATTCTTTCTCAAGACTGAATCTCTTGTTTATGTGGGAATTGGAGCTAACAATTGCCTCTGATTCCACACAAACACACATACACGCACACAGAGTCTGAAGTGTTTAATCAGCAACATTCAGTCTTGTTTCCTCACAGGAGATTTTGCTCTGCAGCAGCTCGTCACCTGAAAGTGGCACCGGAATGATACCCTGAGGTGCACCGCCCGAAGCCAGGCCCCTGGAGAGGCGACGGAGATCGCTGTCTCCATCCCCTTCTTCCTGCGCCTCCACTATTAAAGCGCCACAGAGATGCGGGGAGGACCCCTCTGATCTAGGATCAGCCGGGTGTTAGATGGCCTGATCTCAACATCAAAACAGCTGGGGGAGGGCCTCTCTAGTGAAGTAAGTCTCCCACCGTGGGGGCCAGGGAAACCAGTTTTGTTCCGCGCTGCTTGTCGAGTCAAGTGGCAGTCATGTTTGATTAAGTGAGCAAGGCTGGTTGATGCAAATGAGGCTCGCTCAAGCAGATGTGTTCGCAAGCATGGAACTTTAATGGCGATGTTCTTTTACAAGTTCTCTACGTATAACAGAATCGGGTGGAACATTTATTTGAACCATATTACCATCAATGATTCCTTGTTGCTCATTACTTCTGGATATTATTTTTTTGGTACTTGAGCAATAGAGTGATGTGACTCTGCGTGTAAATGGATGAACAGTTGTGCAAAGCGACAAACATATTGTCATTTTGGTGCAGAAAATTTAATTTTTTTCAATTTGCATTGATTTTTCAAAAATAATTACTATACGGCTTTTAACTTACTCAGAGTTGCTTTTATTTACATTTACATCATACATGTGTGTAAAAGGACAAATGGTTGTGTGAAGCAACAAGCAGACAAAGTAAACATTATTTCAGTAAATGTAGCATTAAATGTATAAAGATAATAATAAATGTTATCTATACAGTGCTTTTCAAAAATTTGAATACGCTTTACAGCAGGCCTGGGCAATTATTTTGACTCGGTGGGCCAGATTTAGAGAAAAAGTGTGTCTGGGGGCCGGTATATCTATTTTTAAGAACACTAATACAAAACCTCACAATAATGTCTGATTGAATGCTAAAAACGTTATGACAGACCGCCTTAAAAAACAGAATGGAATTTTAATTTTTTTTTACTGAATGAGACACCCAAAATGTACAAAACACTGAATATTGACAACATATGAACGTCACGCCCCCTCTTGATCGACATATTTTATAATCAAGCGAAACGCAACAAAAATGCAACAAACACAGCAAAGTATGAATGCGAAGGGTAAAAAACCCCCACCTACAATATGATGTATCTGATATATCACTAAGTTTTAGAACTTTGTTGTAAAATCTCCTTCCGTGTC